>NW_017670734.1:233030-264893 GCF_001879085.1 Nicotiana attenuata | reverse complement strand
CGACTCTCGAGACCTCTTGGCCTCCCGCTCCTCCCTGTCCCTAGCATGCATACCCTCAATCCTCCTAGCAATGCTCACCGCCTGCTGATAAGACACATCCGTCTCTAACTCACGAGCCATGCTAGATCTGATGCTGGGAATAAGCCCCTCAATGAACCGGTGAACCTTCTCGCGGACCGTACAAACCAAAGCTGGTGCATGTCTAGCCAAGTCAATGTAGCGGACAGCATACTCTGAGACAGTCATAGTACCCTGGCGCAAACGCTCAAACTCCGCGCGCCAAGCATCCCTAAGACTCTGGGGAACATACTCCCTCGTGAACATATCTGAAAACTGAGCCCAAGTCAGGGAAGCTGCCTCATCCAGGCTGTCTAACTCATAAGCACGCCACCACTGATAGGCGGCTCCTCGAACCTGGAAAGTAGTGAAGGAAACCCCGCTCGATCCTGATATGCCCATAGTGCGGAGAATACGGTAGCACTCCTCCAGAAATCCTAAGGCATCCTCTGATGCTAACCCACTGAATACCGGAGGATCGTATTTCTTGAACCTCTCAAGTCTCCGCTGCTCATCCTCTGAAGCTGCTGCTCTACCCTCGGGCTGAACTGGTACTGCAGGCGGCGCAGGTATAACCTCTGGGGCCTGCTCAACATGCACTCGCTGCTCAGGAGTGCGGACGGCAGGAATCTGTACTCCTCCCCCGGCCTGGGATGTGGCTGCAGCAAGGAAAAGCAACCCTGTCTGAGCCAAAGTGGTGTACATACTCATAAACTGTGCCAAAGTCTCCTGGAGTGCTAGAGTAGTAGTGGCAGACGTATCGGGTGTCTGGACTCCGGCTGGTACTGCTGGTGGTACCTCGGTGGCAGCTCGCGCGGGTGCTTTAGCTGCACCATGAGCGCGTCCTCGGCCTCTACCCCAGGCTCGGCCTCTGACGGCGGCAGTAGGGGCGCGGGTGCCTGGTCCTCTCGGGTAGCAGATGTCCTCACCATCTGTGAGAGAATAGAAAGACAGAAGTTTAGTTGTGATGTCAAAATCTCGAACGACAAGGAAATCAAAATGAAGTGGAATTTTTCCTAACAGTTACATAGCCTCTCGTAGATAAGTACAGACGTCTCTGTACCGATCAGCGACACTCTAATAAACTGGCTTGTGTTCCGTGACTCCTATGAACCTAGAGCTCTGATACGAACTTGTCACGACCCCAGTTCGCCCAACGTGAACATGTCGTGATGGCGCCTAGTCTCTACAACTAGGTAAGCCTAACAATGCGGAAACATAACTAACTTGCGGAATAATAGCAAAGACTGAAAAATTTAAAGGAGAATAGTATATAAAATGCCGCCCGACATATACAACTCAACATCACTACATCCTACATTGCTATCCCAAAACCCGGAAACTCACGGGAACACAAGCTAAAGAGGAATACAGTAAAGTGCTCAAATCTCTAGAAATGTCTACATCAATAGTACGATAGAAGGGCTAACACTACAGATAGAGTAAAGAAGGAGACTCTTCGGTCTGCGGATGGGGCAGATGTACCTCGAAGCCTCCGAAATGCTCCCTGCCTCAAGGATGATACGCCTGGGTAGAAGTACCTGGATCTGCACATGAAAAACATGCACAGAAAGGGCATGAGTACACCACAGCGGTACTCAGTAAGTGCCAAGCCTAACCTCGGTGGGGTAGTGACGAGGAAGGTCAGGGCCCTACTGAGGTTAAACAAGATATAGGTTTAACAATGTGAAATGATAGTGTAATTAAATAACACATGATATAAAGGACAACAACAACTATTACAAAGGCAAGCAAACACAGTAAAAGAACATAACTCAGCTCCGGAATAACAACCGGGGATTCCACAGGATACCGTCCTGTAGTCCCCAAATATAAATATCATGTCTAGTGAATCTCCCGGGTGCAGTCCCGCAGTTCAACTCACAAAGTGCAGGGGGATCTCCCGGAATTGCAATTCCATAGTCCCAAAATAAACATACAGGGGAGCTCCCGGGATACCGTCCCGTAGTCCCAAAATAAAGTGCAGGGGGATCTCCCGGAATACCGTTTCGTAGTCCCAAAGTAAATACACAACAACAACATAACACAATCTAATAAATTTCATATCAAAGTAAAGCAGGTAATCCTAGCCTAGCATGGTTCATGTAGTACAATTAAGGCATTTAGGACAGGTAAAGCAATTTAGTCAAGTAGACATGCTTCTCTAAGCTACAATAGGTTTAATATCAAACAATGTAAGCAAGGAAAGGAGGAACACAATTCAAGGCTATTTTTAAAGAAAAACCGGATTTCCAACAATTTAGCACAAGTGCGCGCTCGTCACCTCACGTACGAGGCATTTTCAATTACCAAAATATCAATCTTAAGGGTAAAAGTCCCCCCACACAAGGTTAGACAAGCCACTTACCTCGAACCGGCTCAAAATCAACTAGATGCCACGCCTTTGCCACGAGTATCTGACTCCAAATGGCTCAAATCTATTCAATCCAATTACATTTTGTAAATAACATCTCAAGCAACTGATTCTACAATTTAATTCAAAGCTAATACGCGAAATTATGCAAAATGACCAAAACGCTCCTCAGGCCAACGTCTCGGAATCGGATGAATTTGACATTTTCAGAACCCTCGTACTCTCACGAGTCTAACCATATAAAAATCTCTCAAATCGGAGGTCAAACACCCACTCCAAACTCAATAATTCGGTCTAAGAAGTTTCTTCCAATTTTTCCCCAATTTTTTATCCCCAATCCGAATTTAAATGATAAAATTAACTATAGATTGATGGAATATAAATAGAAAGGATTAAAGAAACGTTACCCAATGATCTCCTCTTCAAATCCCTCTCTCCCGAGCTCCAATTCGATTTTTCTAACTTTTGAAACTAAACCCTCGAAATCAATATTTCTGACCAGTGAAATCCGCATCTCCGGTCCCGCTTCTGCGGACCATTTGTCGCATCTGCGACTTTCATTAAGAGGGCCAGGAGCCGCATCTGCGGTTCTTCTTCCGCAGATGCGAAACCGCTTCTGTGGTGAAACTTCCGCATCTGCGGAACCTGAAGGACACCAAAAAATCCGCATCTGCGGTACTAATAGCCGCATCTGCGGCGCCACATCTGCTACCCCCAAACCGCAGATGCGAAAATATAAGAAGCAGCAAAGTCTGCAATCTCTCAACTTCAAAAATCTTTTACAATCCCAAGGTAAAAATACGCTTTCGATCAAAAACCTAACCAAACCACTTCCGAATGACCCGAAATTTTTCACACACATAACAAATGACATAACGGAAATACTGCAACTCTCGGAATTCTAATCCGACCCTCGGATCAAAATCTCACTATCGAACCGGAAACTTTAAAAATTCAACATTCGGCATTTCAAGCCTAAATTTTCTATGGACCTCCAAAACACATTACGAACACGCTCCCAACCCCGAAATCACCTAACGAAGCTAATGGAACCATCAGATTTCCGTTCCGAGGCCATCTTTACACTGTTCTGGCTATGGACCATTTTCCAACACTTAGGCTCTCATTTAGAGACTAAGTGTCCCAAAACTCTCCGAAACTCAAAACCGAACATCCCAACAGATCAAAATATCTGAAATAAACTTGGGGAAAGCAGTTAATAGGGGATCAGGGCGTATATTCCAAAAACGACCGGCCGGGTCGTTACAGAGAAAAAGAGCAAGGCGATTTTGCAAGCAATTTATGTGTGATTCAAGCGTGCAATCCTGAAGCTAATTGAACAAGATAGAAGAACCAGTTACAAGTGTCTGTCTTTTATTTCTAGTTCAATTGTAGTAGGTGATTTTATATTGTACCTTTCAGCTTTCATAGAAGCAATTGTATTAGGTACTTAGAGTTTCAAGTTAGCGTTAACTTGAAGTTGTCGCAACAGTTGAGGCTTTGTGCCACAACGGGATTAGAGTTAATCCTTAGGTTTACAAAGAGTTTTGTAAATGCTGTTTTGGCTCAGTGATTTTAGTGGAAGTTTGAAAAAATCCTACTGAGTAGTAGGTCGTGGTTTTTCACCTTTTGAGCCAGGTGTTTTTCACGTAAAAATCTCTGTGTTCTTTATTTTCTTTATTTATTATTTTGCAAACAATAGTAGTTGGAACACATAGAAGAACCAGGTCCTTCAATAGTTCAGTTAAGCGAAAATTGGTTACCACACAAATCACCTTCTCCTCCCCTCTTGTGTGGTATTGACATTTAAAACATCAAAGTAGATAAAGACTAAAATCCCCCACCCCACGTGGGGGCAAGCCACTTTCCAAAAAATGACTCTTACTCACCTTTAATTAGGTGGAAACTTAATAGGCTCATTACAAGGCATTTTCATGTCTAATGTTTTCACTTTCTAACACTACAATCATTATCCAAGGCAAGGATAAGATGCAATCTCTTTTGTTGCCAGAATTTTTTTATTTATTCATTTAATGAAGTCAAACTAATATAATTCACGACATTAGGAAAGTACGGTGGAAGCTTGATTTACAAAGAAATAAACTTGCATGTTCTGTCAAACTACTACATTCTTGATTTATTGGACTTAAAACACCAGTTTGTCTCTTGGTCTGGTTTCACAACAAATTGCTACTTCAGGTATATTTGAATTTCTATCACTTTCTTTGAGTATATTCTTTAATTAAGTCTGAGAAGACCGGAGGAAAAATTGTTTATTTGACTACTAACCTCAAAGACTCCAACGACAAACATGAATGTATAATCAGAATGTTAGAAATTCCAACAAGCTTCCAACAAGATTTCTTGCGACCAAATCAATTCACGCAAGAATTATTAGCACTTTAGCAACGTAAAATTTTGTGGTTCTAAAGGATTACGGTGCAACCTTTTCCAAGAATATCATACGGGTTTTTCCCTACTCCAGGTATGTTAAGGCTATCCCTTCTTTCTTTTTGGCATGATCAAAATTATACAGAAGAAATCAGCAAACGCACAGTTTTCATAAATGACTCTATTCATAGAAATACTAGGGGTCTCTATGTTCTTGATTCCCCATGTGACACATATTATATCTTCTGTTCATGGGTCTCAGAATAATACGCAGTTCATAAAGTTTATCCGAAGGGAATGTTGAGATTATTAACATATTTTCATGCATTTCATTCATTTATACATGTACGTTGACCTATGACCAGATGGCGTTATACACGCGTATATATATATATATATATATATGGGATATGGAAAAATGTTACGGCATTATATACGCACCACCACATGATCAGTTTGTATATGTTGATGATGTTGCCCACAGTGGCCGAGACGATATAATGGGATGCCTTCAGAGGCTTAATGATTTTATGTACACCTATACCTATGCATGACACGACATTTACATGCACGTGCATGACAGTTTAAATGTTGCAGAATTTACAAAGTTATTCAGACTTACAGGTGGATTTCTTTATTCCATGTTTCGTCTATGTCTTTTATGTATTGATTTTCATGCCTTATATACTCAGTACATTATTCGTACTGATGCCCTATTTCCCAGGGCTTGCGTTTCATGCCCGCAGGTGCAGGTAGGCAAGCTTACAGTCCCCTTCTTAGGATTTTTGATCAGTGAGAGTTGGCGTGCTCCACTTGCTCCGGAGCTGCTTTTGATTTGGTATGATATGCTTGTATACATATATGGGTATGACGTGGCTCAGTCCCGTCTTTGTACAGCTGTATTTCTATTAGAGGTCTGTAGACAATTATGTATAGTTGGATAGTATGTGGCCTTGACGACTTCCAGTTTTGGGTATATAGTTGTCTATAGCAGCCTTGCCGGATCGCCTAATGTATTATGCACGTATATGTATATATTTCCTTTGGACAGGTTTTCCTCACGCATGTTATTCTTGTAATTCAGCAGATATTATTCATGTTTATATCTTAGTCGCATGCTTAAGGGTGTTCGACAAGTAGGACTAGGGCACTCGTCGCGGCCCGGTTTGGGTTGTGACAAAAGTGGTATCAGAGCAGTTTTGCCCTAGGGTTGTCTACAGACAGCGATTAGTAGAGTCTTGTTTATGGGTGTGTTGTGCACCACACTTATAGACAGGAGGCTACCGGATAGTTAGGATGGTTACTTTTCTTTCTAATCTAGATTATGCGATAGAACTGAGTCATAAGTAACCACTTCTAATCTTTGCCTTATTTATGTTTTTAGTGATGCCCGTTACTACTAGACGATAGGCGCAAGCCGCAAGCATGGGTCAGAAGGCTACGAAAGTGTTAGAAAGAGATATAAGTTACACTATGGTGTCAGACCCATCGAAGATCATGGGTTCTATTGAGGAGGATCCATCCGAGGATTTATATGAGTCATCCGTTCGAGCTGTTTCGACCACTCCGGCAGCAGATCGGGTGAGAGGAGTTTCAACCTCACCAAGGCCCTTAGTTTCATTACCACAACCCATTGATTAAGGTATGAGGGGAGTAGTGCACGGATTGGCACAGCCAGGTTCCCCTCAGGCTCAAAACTATGTCAGGGTATTTGCGGACACCAGCTCTTCTGAGGTTCCAGATAGTCCACAATCTTTGGAATCCATCAATAAAGGTTCGTCTGTGTGTGTTATGGGATACACAGAGGAAGAGGATAGTAGTCGGGCCAAGAGGATGAAGGTAATTGATAAGGATATGAACATTCTGTTTCGAAGTGTGTCTGATCGAGGTTCTCATATAGGACGAGGCAAGGACCCTCTACTGTAGACTTCCTCCAGATGTCAGCTTTTGGTTGGTGAGTTCCACCTCTTCTTGGAATATTACCAAGTCAGGGTTCTGAAGGTTTTAGGTTTTTTTATAAGGACGTAGGGAGCTCCGTCCCGACTTGTATATATTATGGTTATGTTTTTTAAAGGTTTTGTAGACAGTATCATGTATATAGTTTTGGGTATGACATATCTACGGCCTTGTCGGCCCATATGTATCCATATAAACCTCTTTTTTTGAATGCGTTCTACGAGTTAAGTCCTAATATTGTTACGTATATATATAGAAGTGCCCGTAATGACCCGTGATAAGTTTGATAATAAATAAGGATAAGAAAAGATGAGTGAAAAGGTAACGAGAATGGATGAGACTCGGAGATGAGATTATCTTGAGGTTAGCATATTTATGCTATTTATAACAAGCGATAAGTAAGTTCCATGGAGGATAAAGGGTACACGAATTAATGAAAAGGAGTTTCTTTGAAGGTTGTCGTTTTGGGGTAAAATACGGTCCGAGCTATAATACCCGATATTTATGGACTAGTACCATACAAGGTACCATATGACCGTGATATTATGATGTATAAAGTATATTAAAAATGAGTAGAATTTTAAGTAATTTGAGACATTCTTAATTATGTGAATAATTTGGTAATTACTGGGTAACGGGACATTACCTAATAAGTGGATAAAAACTAAACCACCCCATGTGGCAGCAAGCCACTTTCCAAAAAAATGAATCTTAGTCACATTCAATTAGGTGGCAACTTAATAGGTTCATTACAATGCATTTTCATGCCTAATATTTTCACTTTCTAACACTACAATCACTATCCAGGGCAAGGATAAGATGCAATCTCTTTGTTGCCAGAATCTTTTTATTTATTCATTTAATAAAGTCAAACTAATATAATTCACGACATTAGGAAAGTACGGTGGAAGCTTGATTTACAAAGATATAAACTTGTGTGTTCTTTCAAACTACTACATTCTTGATTTATTGGACTTAAAACACCAGTTTGTCTCTTGGTCTGGTTTCGCAGCAAATTGCTACTTCAGGTATATTGAATTTCTATCATTTTCTTTGAGTATATTCTTAAATTAAGTCTAAGAAGATAGGAGGAAATATTGTTTATTTGACTACTAACCTCAAAGACTCCAACGACAAACATGAATGTATAATCAGAACGTTTGAAATTGCAACAAGCTTCTAAAAAATTTCTTGCGACCAAATCAATAGCAGCAAGAATTATTAGCACCTTAGAAACGTAAAATTTTGCGGTTCTAAAGGAGTACGGTGCAACTTTTTCCAAGAATATCATACGGATTTTTCCCTACTCCAGGTATGTTAAGGCTATCCCTTCTTTCTTTTTGGCATGATCCAAATTTTACATAAGAAACGAGCAAACGCACAGTTTTCATAAACGACCCTATTCATAGAAATACTAGGGGTCTCTATGTTCTTGATTCCCCATGTGACACATATTATATCTCCTGTTCATGGGTCTCAGAATAATACGCAGTTGATAAAGTTTATCCGAAGGGACTGTTGAGATTATTAACATATTTTCAGGCATTTCATTCATTTATACATGTACATTGACCCATGACCTGATGGCGTTATATACGTGTATTTATATGTATACATACGCATATGAGATATGGAAAAAGGTTACGGCGTTATATACGCACCACCACCTGATCAGTTGGTATATGTTGATGATGTTGCCCACAATGACCGAGACGATATGATTGAATGCCTTCAGAGGCTTGATGATGTTATGTACACCTATACCTATGCATGACACGACATTTACATGCACATGCATGACACTATAAATGTTGTAAAATTTACAAAGTTATTCAGACTTACAGGTGGATTTCTTTATTCCGTGTTTCGTCTATGTCTTTTATGTATTGATTTTCATGCCTTGCATACTCAGTACATTATTCGTACTGACGCCTTATTTCCCGGGTGTGAGCACATGATTTTTGCCCTATGTGAAATACTCCTACAAATTAAAGAAATAGATTTTTTTTCAATTGTTTGCAATTTTATTGGATTTTGTAGGAATTTGTGTTAATTGTTTGCATTTCTGTGCATGTTTACTTTTATTAAAATCATGATAAATACAAAAAAATACCATGCATTGCATTTAGATTTTGTTTCCATATTTTTAGGATTAATCAGTTAGTTAATTATTTTACTAAAATGATGTCACGATCCAAAATCTAACCATGGTCGTGATGGCGCCTATCGTGTTACAAGGCAAGCCTATTCCCAAAATATTACTACTAATTTGATTATAAGAATTTAATAAAACATTTCCAATAATTTAATTCCTGATAAACTAAAACAACTCTAAATATAAATAATATAAAATACGAAAACGAGTCCCAAACATCGGGGTGTCACTAAGTCATGAGCATCTAAAACTATAAACTAAGATATATAAACTGTCTAACCGTCCAAAAGAAGAAATGACAATAGGAGAAACAAGGTCCTGCGGACACTAGCATCTATCTTGCAATCTCCACAGATAGCCGACCTGAACTCAACGATCGCTGCGCTCTAACTCACCTGGATCTGCACATAAAGTGCAGGGTGTAGTATGAGTACAACCACCTCAGTAGTAACAGAAATAACTAAGGAACTGAGCAGTAGTGACGAGCTAAGTAAAACAGTCCAATTATTTATTTTCACAAATTAAATATAAACATAAATAAACAGGTAAATTCCATAACTCAGTAAATGCCACAAAGAAATTTAACAGATAAATGCAGCAACAACACAAATAAATACAACCTCACCGCAATATCACTCCATCACTCATCACTCGCACTCAGCACTCAACACACTCAAAACACTCAAAACACTCAACACTCTGCGCTCACTGGGGGTATGTACAAACTCCGGAGGGGCTCCCAAAGCCCAAGCGCTAAGAACGGACAACTCACGTGCTACCATATCAATACCTGAATCCGCACGGTCAACTCACGTGCTACGCGGACAACTCACGTACTATGGTATAAATACCTGGACCCGCACGGTCAACTCACGTGCTACGCGGACAATTCACGCGCTATGGTATTAATATCCTAACAACCAGGCCATCATATCAATACCTGGATCCGCACGGTCAACTCACGTGCTACGCGGAAAACTCACGCGCTATGGCATCAATACCTGGACCCGCACGGTCAACTCATGTGCTACGCGCACAACTCACGCGCTATGGTATTAATATCCTCGCAATCAGGCCATCGGTCTCACTCAATCATGTACCTCACTAGCCTCACCATCATCAACAAATAAGGGGACACAACCCACATAAAGTATCACAGCATATTAGGAAATAATAGAGACTAAGGTAAACATGTACAATAATTTCTATGACTGAGTACAAATAATGTGAGCATGAATAAAGCCTAAGCATGATCTCTAACATGAAGGCAGACAAGTTCAGAACAAGTAACTACGTAAACACAGATGATGGCCATAAGGCCTCACGGGACGGACCAAGTCTCAGTCCCTCGGGGTATGCACTCACACGCCCGTCATCTAGCGTGGGTATCACCTCCAAACAATCATATGATATCAAATTCTCGAGGTTTATACCCTCAATGCTAGAGTTAAAACTGTTACTTACCTCAACAGCGTAAAATCCTATTCCAGGATGCCCTCGTCTCTCGACTCGGTCTCCAAAAGCTCTAAGTCTAACCAAAATCAGAATAATACTATCAACATGGGCTAAAGAATCGAATTCCACAATAAAAACTACAAAATAGCCAAAAGTCCGAAATCGGCCAAAACCCGGCCCCCGGGCACACATCTCGAATTCAGTCAAAAATGGCAGAATCAAAACCCTCGTCCTCTCTCGACTCTAACCATATAAAATTTATCAAAATCAGACTCCGTTTGATCCCTCAAATCCTCACTTAAAACTCTCCAAAACTCAAACCCTAACTCCCTCAATTTACTTTGAAATCATCAATCAAATCCCAAAAACGAAGATGAATTTATGAAATATAACAAAAATCGAGTAGAGAACACTTACCCAATCCATATGATGAAAATCGCCTCCAAAATCGCCCAAATCCGAGCTCCCCAACTCAAAATATGACCGAATGAACAAACCGTAGTTTTATATATTTTTCTGCCAGCTATTCTGCCTCGTTTCTCATGCCAAACCATCCTGAAACTCGTATTTTATGCCTTCAATGGATTCCTAGTGAAATTCTAGTCAAGTTAGGCTTTTGAATCACTCAATTTGACCTTATAATGAATGAGATATGTAGGTTTTAATACTTGCAAATAGTGCAGATTTTTAAATACGCCGTCAATGGAAATTTCATAATTAATCTGAAAAATTTGGCAACCTAATTCTTAGTAAAATGACCATAAAATCCTCACACGATATCCAAATTCGACGATTCTTTTTGCTACAGGTCCGTAATTACAATACAGATCTAATGCTTCAATCAAAAAAGAAATCGGAGCTCATTTGTTCAATATGATATCATTTATGCTTGAAGAAACGGCGTCGAAACGTAAAAAAAACGAGCGCAACACAACCCAAACCTATCCGAAACTCAACCGAGGCCCTCGGGACCTCAACCAATAATTCCAACAAGTTATATATCACTACCCAAACTTAGTTGAACCTCCAGAACACCCAAAACACCAAATCAACCTCGAATTCAAGCCTAAGAACTTCTAAACTTCCAACTTTCGCCAATTCAAGCCTAATTCTACCACGGACCTCCAAATTACATTCTAGACACACTCCTCAGTATAAAATGACCCAACGAATCTAATCAAATCATAAAAATCCAAATTCGAATTCGTTTACTCATAGGTCAACTTTCGGTTGACTTTTCTAACTTACCTTTCTAACTAAGAGACTAAGTGTTCATTTCACTCCAAAACTACTCCGAACCCAAACCTACCAACTCGATACAACTCAACATAGCTGAACAACACATAAATAGGCATAGATGGGGGAAACGGGGCTATAACTCTCAGAGCAAACGACCGGGTCGTTATAAATGAAAATCACAAAAATGGTTCATTTTTGCATTTTAGCTATTAATTTTAGATTAGTAGTTTTTCTCTTTTAATTTAGGGTCAGTTAATTGTAATAAATTTTATAGTTGGATAATTAGCTTAATTTTTACAATTTAGATTAATTTAGAAATTCAATTTAGGATTTTTATTATTTTAAGAAAAAGAAAAAGAAAACAAAAGAAAAGGAAATTGGAAAAAGGGGAAAAGCTTGTCTTTAAAACTCGAAAGGGGCCCAAATATTTTGCCCCTAATCTGCCCCAAACACATGCCAAACCTAGGCCCAAAAACCCTTACCCGGTCCAATCCCTCACTAAACCAAACCCCGTTTTGCCCGTCCCTGATCACAGCTGTTGGATCCTAGTGATCCAATGGTTCGGAACTAACCCTCCCCATAATAAAAAATTATCCTAACCGGTCCCCCCCTATTTCGAACCCCCTTCATTCTTTTACAACTTTGGATGGTAGAGCACCTTTGCCATCGTCCAGGGTACCTGAACTATGGTATGACTGGTCTTAACTGCATTGAAGAACATGTAAACCGGGTGGATAGTCATGAGTTTCCAGAAAGTACAGAGGCATGGTTAGCACATTTGAGTTCCTTGACGGCAAGCAAAATCGAGTGGACATTCGGTTGGCTCCCGATCAATGAGGTCATCTATATGTCGGCCGGAGTGTGCTTTCTTTTATTGATGGGTCTTCGGAGTATTCAGCCGTATGCTCCACACAAGGTTCTGCGCCAGCTGGGTAGGTATCAAACTGTCCCTCATGATGATGATATGAGTCGGCAAGTCATTGAACTAGGTCAAAAGGCTGTATTCCCGTAAGAAAAAGTTCGCCAGATTTGGCATCAATGTAGGTTCTTGGAGCCACAAACTCGGGTTCGGGATTTGTCCAAGGGTGAGTTAGAGCCTAGTTACACGGCTTGGTATGGTACAAGGGTTCAAGTCCATCAAGAGCCTGAACGGCCCGCCAAAAGGCCCCATGTTCAACAATTCACTGATTGTGCACAAAAATAATGGAATCGGTTAGAAAAGGAGAAAGCCTACAGGGCCACGATAAGCAAATTGGAAGGGCAAATCAGAGATCTTAAATTTGATTGTGATGTGCAAGCCGCTGCAGATGAGGGAGAAAAGAAAAATTAGCCCAAGAAAATAAAGTCCTCCGAGCCCAAATCCAAAAGATGAAAATAGCAGCAGAAAACCAAGTAAGAAGCAGAGCAGATGAAAGACTCATAAACGGTCCTAGGAAGAAAATATTTGAGTACGGGAATGATTCGGAACAATCCGAAAGTAGTCTGGCAAGAGCCCGAGCACAGTTGGCGAAGAACGTAGGGGACGGGTAGAGTTCGTTCGGCAATTAAAAGGGAAATATGATAGGGAAGTCGCAAATCTAAAGAAGAAGCTGAATACCCTTGAGAATGAAATGGCTAAACAGGCAAAAAACTTCAAGGTAGAGAGGGAACATTGTTATGCATTAATGGCCCAGATGGAGGAGGACATGCAACAATTGCAGGAGCAAAGCCATAATGGCGCCCAAGTTCTGGAAGCTAGATCTCAACAAATTGCGCGTCTGCTCCAAGAGAAAGGCATCATTAGAGAAAGGATTAGGGGAATTGCTGACTACATCGTCATGAAGTGCCATGAGTGTGAGGATATGACTAGATCCACTTTCTTCGCCGCAGTGATGACTTTTGTTCGCCAGATAATGGCTGACCTGGATCGCCTCCAAGGAGATCATGCACGTAGGCCCGTGGCAAGACCAACTGACGTCCCGCGGGCCCCTGGAGCAGTTTTGGAAGCACTTACGTACTCCTGATTTTATTTTTCAAGTTAGTATTTTTAGTTTCTTTGGAGTCTGTCGGTTCA
Source organism: Nicotiana attenuata (assembly GCF_001879085.1). Classification (NCBI taxonomy): domain Eukaryota; kingdom Viridiplantae; phylum Streptophyta; class Magnoliopsida; order Solanales; family Solanaceae; genus Nicotiana; species Nicotiana attenuata. The sequence goes on along the minus strand of NW_017670734.1, from coordinate 251,213 downwards.
CTTTCGAGTCGGTAGTTTCAGTTTCTTTTGGAGATTTTTAGTCCACTTTCGAGTCTATATTGTAGTTTCTTTTGGAGTCTGTTAGTTTTTATGTTTAAATCTGTAAGACGGAGTCGTTGTAGTAGAGGAAAAATTAGAATGTTTTTATTTTATGAAAATTTGAAAACCCAAAAATATTTCTTTCTTTTATTTCACCTTTATCTTGAACTACGTAATGATCTGATTCATGCAGCGTTATGATACGTAGTCAATCTCCATAGGATTCGATCATAACCATAAAATGAAAAGAAAAAAAAAGAGGAAATAAAAAGAAAAGTAGCTGAGTGAAAAGAAAGAGTGGCAAAACAAGAAACAAGAGAGAAATGCAAAATAAGAAGGGCGCAATGAGAACCAAGTGAGAGAACTGATAGTGACTAAAAAGGCAGGAACGAAAAGTAAAAGAAAGCCCAAATGTGAAAAGTTCCTTAAAGCCGGGATGAAGCATGCAATTATTCAAATACACGATAGAAACATTTCCCTGTTTAGGTGCATTGCATTCCCAACGTGCGGTTGCCTATCTGTTAAGTTCTTAATCGCTAACAAGTTTACTTGTTGTCATCCAGTCCAGGAAGGTGGTTAGTTTGTTCGGCATTCTGGCAAGTCACCCGTATAATACCAGATCTAAGCACAATGCGAACATGGCTAGCAAAGAATTGGATTCGAGTGTTATTCACCCGCCAAGGGAGGTAGAGGAGTCTGAGCCCGGTTTGAAAGAAGAGTTACATAAGCTGAAACACCAGATGGCTGAGATGTACCAGGCATGGATGAAAGGGCATCCTCCACCATCATACCCCGCCAGCCCTGCTTTCATCCCACCATTAGCTCAATCTCAAGAACCTCCCATTATCGATCTATCCCCATAACATGCCCAAGCTTTAACACTTATCACCACTATCCGGGCTCTTCTTCCCAAACTGTCCAAGCTCCACTAGCGAAATCGACCACATACCCTCCTCCACCGGCTACCCCTGTCTTCGTAGCACCGCCACCAGCCACCCTCCATCGATCTTCCAGTGAGCCAGCACTCCAAGCCCAAGATAATCAGTACTACGCCCCGGAGCCCACATTCAAAGTCCCAGGTCACTACTCATACACCCCCCGTTTTGACCTTCCTGTCGAGACTGAGAAACCACCCAAAAACCCGGAACTGGAGGAGATGTTTAGGAAGGTGAGAAGCCTGGAACAGTCGCTCAGAAATATGCAGGGGTTGGGAGGCCAAGTGAGTGTAGCCTACAAAGATCTGTGTCTGTTTACAGACGTCCAGTTACCTATTAGATTCAAAATGCCCAAATTCGACTTGTATGATAGGCACAGAGACCCTGTGGCCCACTTAAGGGGATTTTGTAGCAAAATGAGAGGAGCTGGTGGGAACGATGAGCTGTTAATGGCATACTTTATCCAGAGTCCGAGTGGTGCGGCATTGGAGTGGTACACTCGTCAGGATCACAGCAGATGGCATACCTGGGAGGGATGATTTGGCCCAAGCATTCGCGCGGCATTTCCAATGCAACATAGAAATTGTTCCAGATCGTTTGTCTTTGACTAAGATAGAGAAGAAGCCTAGTGAAAGTTTCAGGGAATATGGTTTTCGCTGGAGGGAACAGGCAGCACGAGTCAACCCTCCGATGGAGGAAAGTGAAATGGTATAGTACTTTCTTCAGGCTTTGGAGCCTACTTACTTTGGTCATCTGATATCGGCCATAGGTAAGTTTTTCAACGAAGTAGTGAAGATGGGAGGTATGGTAGAAGAAGGGCTCAAATCGAGCAAGATCATGAGCTACTCAACTATCAAAGCAACTACACAAGCAATTCAAAATGGTACTGGAGGATTAATAGGAAAGAAGAAGAAAGAAGATGTTGCAATGGTTGTCTCGGGATCGTGGCATGGTCCGAGGGGCACTCCACACCATTACACCTAGCCTCGACCCCATCCCCAAACCTACGCCCAAAACCCATATAATCCACCTCAACATTACTTGCCATCACCAGACCCTCAGTATTTTGTCAAGCCACCTCAATACCATGTCCACCACGCCCATTCATACACTCTACCTCCTTCTTACCCACAATGGCATGCCCCAACCCCACAGAATACCTACCTAGCTCCAGAAAATGCCTGCCCACCTCCACAAACATACCGAAACCTTGCCGGTCCAGGCTTCCGGCCCAAGCCAGTATTAAAAAACGAAAGGCTGCAGCGGAAAAAAAAAGGTTCACCCCGCTTGGGGAGTCTTATACCAGTTTGTTTCAGAGATTGAGGCATTTGGATGTGCTGAGGCCAATTGAGTCAAAATTGCCAAACCCCCGTCCAAAGAATCTGGGTTACTCCCTCAGTTGTGCATATTGTTCTGGTGCTCCGGGGCACGATATGGAAAAGTGCTGGCAGTTGAAATGCGCCATCCAAGAGCTCATCGACACAAATCAGATTGTGGTCTAAACTTCGGAAGCACCCAACATCAATCAGAACCCAAACCATGATGAAACGAACATGGTCGAGATAGTACACAAGTATGGGGAGCCCAAGAAGCCTTCACAATCTGTCATGATGATCCGGTCTAGTGAGGTTAAGACAGTCAAGGGCCCAGTTGTCACAAAAGCAATCCCTTCGATAGCTGAAGGATCAGCAGACAAGTTGAGCATGCCAAATGATAAGCCATCTGTGGTAGTTGAAAAGAGATCCACAAGTGATGTTGAAGCAAAGCAAGAAAGCCAAAGGTGATCGTGCTGGAGGTGGCGAATAAGCCTGTCATAATTGTGTAGGGTGCCCGCACAGACCCTATCATTATCAAACTTGTGACCCAGCTGCCAGTAGTCAACACCAAGGCTGTCCCATGGAACTATAAGAGGGTAATAGTGACCTATAAGGGGAAGGAAGTGAAAGAGGATGTTAACGAAGCCCGGGGATTAACTCGTTTAGGAAGATGCTTTGCCCCAGAAGAGTTGAGGAAAGATAAGACACTCAAAGATAATCGCATTCTAGCAAAGAAGCCAGTCACTGAGGAGGAGGCGGAAGAATTCTTGAGGAAAATAAAAGTGCAAGATTAATCCATCGTAGATAGTTGTGGAAGACACCAGCTCAAATTTCCCTTCTATCATTGTTGATACATTTGGATGAGCACCGCCGGGCCCTCATGAAGATCTTGAATGAAGCCCATGTCCCCGACAAGATTACAGTGAATCACTTGGAGAAGATTGCCAACAAGATATTCGAGACAAACAGAATCACCTTCTCAGATGATGAGTTTCCTTTGGAAGGTACGGAACATAATCGGGCTCTTTATCTCACAATGAAATGCGAAGATTCTGTGGTCACAAGGGTGCTAGTTGACAATGGTTCCAGTGCAAATATTTGCCCGCTCTCCACTCTGCACAAGTTGAACATTGATAGTGAAAGGATCCACAAGAACAGTATATGTGTCCGAGGTTTTGACAGAGGGGGAAAAGATTATGTTGGCGATATCATGCTCGAACTAACAATAGGACCAGTTGAATTTACCATGGAGTTCCAGGTACTGGATGTGGCCGTCTCATACAATTTGCTGTTGGGTAGGCCCTGGATACATGTTGCCAAAGCAGTCCCGTCTTCTTTGCACCAGATGGTCAAGTTCGAGTGGGACAGACAGGAGCTCGTCGTGCATGGCGAGGAGAAATTGTGTGCTTACAATGATATTTCTGTCCCGTTTATTGAGGCCGAAGATGATAAAGGGGCCTTAGGTTTACCAAGTTTCCGAAATAGTGCAAGTTGAGAAGGTCCCCGAGGGGGAATGTGTTCTAGGTCAAAAGTTAGCCTCCGCATCTGTCATGGTGGCGTCTGAAATGCTGAAGAATGGTTTTGTACCAGGCAAATGTCTGGGCGCGTCTTTACAAGGTATCGTGCAGCCAGTGTCTCTACCTGAAAATTTGGGTACGTTTGGTCTAGGATTCAAACCCACAGGGAAAGATGTGAAAAAGGCCAAAAGGTCAAAAAAGAAGGCATGGGCACTCCCGAAGCCTATCCCGCACCTCTCCATGTCCTTTGTCAAACCAGGGGTCATAAAGCGCCCAGTGTCAGCAGTCCCAAATCCTGTGGTTGACATTGATGAAGAATTAATTGAAAGGTTCCAGAGGTTATTTGATGAGGTGAACATGGTGGAAATTGGGGAAGGTTCTAGCAAAGCAGATGTGTAGTTTATTGGGCCAAGAGTAAAGCTTAACAATTGGGATGCTACTCGTCTCCCTACTCGGAAGGAGTTTTTGTAGTTTGCTTTGTTTTCCTTTCTATCTAGGTTATTCCAGGGTTGTAATCCAGATTTTTATTTTTCGCTTGTTTCGATGTACAAACACTTCTATCCTTTATTTTCAATGAAATGCAATTTCCCTTTTCTATTACTCCCGATAGTGTCATTTTGTCTTTCTTTGTACAATTCTTTTTACGCTGGTTTCAATGACATGACATGCATGAGGAATCTTCAGCCAAGTCTTAAAAGCCAATCTAATTCTAAAATAAGTCTGATTGATGAGAAAAGACTGGCGGCAGTATGTCATGGCCAGTTGTATCAAAAGAGAATGGCAAGAGCATACCACAAGAAGGTGCGTCCCCAAAAAATTTGAAGTGGGTCAGCAAGTATTGAAACGCATCCTTCCACATCAGGCTTAAGCAAAAGGCAAGTTAGCCCCAAATTGGCAGGGGCCATTCGTTGTAACGAGAGTGTTGTCCAATGGTGCTTTGTATTTAATAGATATAGAAGGAAAATATGTAGATATGGCTAATAATTCTAATGCAGTGAAAAGATATTATGTATGATTTCTTTGGTTTAAATTGTGTTGTTTGTACTTGGCATGTTTTGAAGATTGGAATGACGAAGGCATTTTATTCTGCTATCTAAATACTTTATCCTTTGTTACCCCTTTTGAGCCTTATTTATTTTCTTTCATACCCGTCTTTTAGAATCAGAAGCAGAGTTTAGAAGTACAGATACAGAAAATATAAATTAAAAAAAAGAGAGAAAAGAGGGAAAGAGAAGAGAAAACGAGAAAGGAAATAATGGAAAAAGAGATAAAAAAGAAAAGAAAAGAAGAAGAAAAAGAGAAAGAGAAAGAAAAAGAGAAAGAAAAAGAGAAAAGTAACAAAAACAAAGCAATTCCTATGTCATGAACTACGTTCGACCCGATTCCTTTTAAGAATAAGTAGGCAGCCTTACGTTTCGGTCCCATCAAAATAAAATTCAAAAGTCCCCAGGCAAAGAAACTGGGGCAGAAGTTGCGGTTTTGCAAAAGATCTGATTCCAAAAGTTTTAATTTTGAACCCATTCCAGTTGTTTTGAGCCTTTATGATATCCTTTCTTTCTAACCCTATCTAAAAGCCCACATTATGGTCCAAAGAAAGACATTCTGATCAGTCTTTGAGAATGCCAAGTCAAGCGAGATACAGGTATGATTCGCATCAGGGGCAACATTTCGTTCTGCACAAGGAAAAATGAATAAATAAGAGATTCTTATTGGTGAAAGCCCTCACGGGTACCGTAAGGCAATGGAAAGATGAGAGAAATTAAAATGAGAGAGTCTTATTGGTGAAAACCCTCACGGGCACTGTAAGGAGACGGCGAGTTGAGAAAGACGAACAAATGAGAGAGGTTTGTTGGTGAAAACCCTTCAGGGCGCCGCAAGCCGAACAAGGTTGGTGACTTTGCAAAGAGATTGGATTATGAAAATCCTGGGGCATAAAGTATGACAACTGAAAGATGATTGGTTGAACAGGCTAAGCTGATTAATCCAAAATGCATGTCATGATCATTGGTGCCAGCTGCCTCACTTAGATAAGTCTATTTTTCTTTTCTTCCTCAAACAGTCTTCCTATTTCGAATTTTCTTCTTTATTCCAAACTCTCGAAGTCATTGCATTTCATTTTCTTTTGGGTCTAGTTTTCTAAGGCTTTTCAAATGTTAGCCTTGTTTAGCAAGTACGAAAGGATTTCAAAGCTTATTACCAACTTCCAAATTGCACAAAGCAAGTGCGGTCACAGCATACCAGAAATAGCATGTTGCAAGATGGAAAATAAGGTGTTAGTGGAAGTTCAAGTGGTTGAATGGCCTTGTGAATTTTGGGGAAAATACAAAGGCTCAAACTGGAAGGACAAAAATGTAAAACAGCAGGTTGAGTGTAGGGCACTCGGGTCATTCAGGGTCCTGTGGTTGAGGTTCAGTCAAAAGGTCAAACAATTCTTTGCCAGTCCAAGGCAGCCAATCAGAACAAGGCATGGCAGTGGAGAGGCCACCTTCAGCAAGAATGCCGCAAACTAACCACCACATGTTCAAACTGATAAGATTTTCTTTGGTTGAAACAGAGGCTGGAAATTTCGTTTGTTCCGGAGAAACCCTCCGTGAGGAAACAAGTGCCAGACAGGTTCGGCCGTAAATTCTCAGGACCCTCCTGGATATTAGGATTTAGTAAGTTTATAAGACTTTCATAGATAACAAGATTTAGCGTAAATTCTACCTTTAGGAAATATAAGTTATCTTTGAAGTTTTCACTCTTAAGATGGGATTTAATTTTAAATTTTCAAGGCCCTCCCAGATAATGGGATTTAGCTTTTAACTTCTTACAGCTCTTTTGGGTAACATGATTCGATTAACACTCACGGATGTTCCCAGATACCAAACTGGGCAGAAAAGTTTCTTTTGTTTTGTCTGTTTTGTTGTAATGGCAGGCGCCCACCTGGAGAATAACGGAATACAGTTCAAGTATTGGCAATCAGGCGCCCACCTGGAGAACAAGGGAATACAGTTCAAGGTTTTGGCAATCAGGTGCCCACCTGGAGAACAAGGGAATACAGTTCAAGTTTTGGCTATTAGGCACCCACCTGGAACACAAGGGAATACAGTTCAAGTTTTGGCAATCAGGCGCCCACCTAGAGAACAAGGGAATACAGTTCAAGTTTCGGCAATCAAGTGCCCGCCTGGAGAACAAGGGAATACAGTTAAAGTTTTGGTAATCAGGCGCCCACCTGGAGAACAAAGGAATACAGTTCAAGTTTTGGAAATCAGGCGCCCACCTGGAGAACAAGGGAATACAGTTCAAGTTTTTGAAATCAGGCGCCCACCTGGGGAACAAGGGAATACAGTTCAAGTTTTGGCAATCAGGCGCTCACCTGGAGAACAAGGGAATACTGTTCAACTTTGGTAATCAGGATCCCACCTGGAGAACAAGGGAATACAGTTCAAGTTTTGGCAATCAGGCGCCCACCTGGAGAACAAGGGAATACAGTTCAAGTTTTGGCAATCAGGCGCCCACCTGGAGAACAAGGGAATACAGTTCAAGTTTTGGCAATCAGGCGCCCACCTGGAGAACAAGGGAATGCAGTTCAAGTTTTGGCAATCAGGCACCCACCTGGAGAACAAGGGAATGCAGTTCAACTTTTGGCAATCAAGCGCCCACCTGGAGAACAAGTGAATACAGTTCAAGTTTTGGAAATCAGGCGCCCACTTGGAGAACAAGGGATTACAGTTCAAGTTTTGGCAATCACGCGCCCACCTGGAGAACAAGGGAATACAGTTCAAGTTTTGGCAATCAGGCGCCCACCTGGAGAACAATGGAATGCAGTTACAAGGGAATGCAGTTCATGTTTTGGCAACAGGCGACCACCTGGAGAACAAGGGAATACAGTTCAAATTTGGGCAATCAGGCGCCCACTTGGAGAACAAGGGAATACAGTTCAGCGTTTGGAATCAGGCACCCACCTGGAGACAAGGGAACTCATTTCAGAATCCAATTCGAGTTAGCAGCATCAGAAGCTTGCCTCGAGAGTGTAAGTCAACAGTTCAAGATGCACAACAGAACTGCATAAGCGGCAAGTTCAAGTTTGAAGATGTGTAGATAGGATTCTTGTAATTCATAGATCATTGTTTACCCTAGTTTCTTTCTATTTTGTCTCGGTATAATAAGGAGTTCAGAAAGCTGTAGCAGCAACAACAACAGTGAAATTATAGCTTCCCGATAGTCCCAGCTACCAAAATATCCTGAACTACATTGACCTGATTCCTTTATAGCTAAGGATATGTAGGCAACCTCGGAAGCATGGTTTGGTCAGATCTTTCAAAAATGCTTCCCGTGGAGTATTCAAACGGGCAAAAATTGCTCGTATCCGCTCAGTCTATCTTTGCCCGAAAACTTTTCGTGCTTCCGAGCAAAGAGGGGCAGCTGCGAGCACGTGATTTTTGCCCTATGTGAAATACTCTTACAAATTAAAGAAATAGATTTTTTCCAATTGCTTGCAATTTTATAGGATTTTGTAGGAATTTGTGTTAATTGTTTGCATTTCTGTGCATGTTTACTTTTATTAAAATCATGAAAAATACAAAAAAATACCATGAATTGCATTTAGATTTTGTTTCCATGTTTTTGGATTAATCAGTTAATTAATTGTTTTACTAAAATAAAAATCACAAAAATAGTTCATTTTTGCATTTTTAGCTTTTAATTTTAGATTAGTAGTTTTTCTCTTTTAATTTAGGGTCAGTTAATTGTTATAAATTTTATACTCGGATAATTAGCCTAATTTTTACAATTTAGATTAATTTAGGACTTCAATTTAGGATTTTTATTAATTTAAGAAAAAGAAAAAGAAAACAAAAGAAAAGGAAATTGAAAAAAGGGGAAAAGCTTGTCTCTAAAACTCGAATTGGGCCCAAATATTTGGTCCCAAATCCGCCCCAAACACATCCCAAACCCAGGCCCAAAAACCCTTACCCGGTCCAACCCCTCACTAAATCAAACGACCCCATTTTGCCCGTCCCTGATCACAGCCGTTGGATCCTAGTGATCCAACGGTTCGGAACTAACCCTCCCCTTAATATAAAACTGTCCTAACCGGTCCCCCCCCCCTTTCGAACCCCCTTCATTCTCTTCACCCAAACCCTAGAGAACCCTAGCCGCCTAAAAAATGCCAGCTGCGTCCGTCGCTTCCGCCATTAACCACCACCGGAAATCGCCTCACGGCGGTTCCGGTGCTCCAAACACCCCCGAATTAACACCCCATAACCCTTGTCCCGTCCTCTTCCTAAATCCATCAACCATGTCCCCAAAAACACCCTCAAATTCCTTGAATTTCAGATCTGAGTTTCAATCCCAAAAACCCTAGTTCACCCAAGTCAACCCAAAAACTTCATCACTGTCTCCTCACTCTCCACGCCCTTGATAGTTCACCGATTTCCCCAAACCACCCCACAAAACACTAAAATTTCAAGTTTAAGAAGGATTTCTGCCTGTGTTCGAGTCTTGAGACCTTTTACGGAATTTTCCTTCGAGGATTAGGCTTTAAGGAGTATTTTCTTTCAAGGAGATCCGGTCAAAAGCCATGCAAGACCGGATACCTTGAAGGAAAAGACCTCTGTTGGTCAATCAGGGAGGAGTCGGACCTCAAAAGCTGTTTTGTTTGCTTTCTACTCTTCAAACGGTAAGGTATCATTTACCTCTCCACTTTCCTTCTCTTTTCTTCAAATTTCAAAGTCAGTGTTCTTTCTAGTTTGATTTTCAATTTGTTAATCTGTTTTTTTTCCATCCTTTTAAGAGCCATCCTTGTTTCAATCTTTGGACGTGCTTAGTCAGTAGTTTTAGGGCTCATAAATTTGGGTGTTTTCATTAGAATCATCAAATGGTCAATTTTCGTTTAGGGTTTGTTAATATTGGTTTAGCTTGTTTGATTTCAAATCAGTATGCTAGTTTCTTTTTGTTGATATTGGTTTGGCTTGTTTTGGAGCGTTGGGCATCGGTTTGAGGTTCTGGAATGGCGTTGGAGCTGGTTATGGATCTTAGGAGTGAGGTGATGAGTGGTGATTTTACCACTCATTGTAGTCTCTTTTCTTTAGTTTTTATGTCCTTAAATTATAATATAAGGGCGTTTATGGTGTGTATTATTAGATTTTCAGGTAAATGATGCCATGAAGAGAGTTGAATTCAATTGAAGTGGAATTGAGCAAAAAAAGGTTGAAACAATGCAAAACTCTTAAGTGATTTTGCATCTGCAGAAGACTGGTCGCAGAAACGACCTCGCATCTGCGAGGAAATGGTCTGCATCTGCGGAATTAAGCTAGCTTGCCTGGAATCTCATCTGCGAGACAAGAACCGCTTCTGCGGTTGCGCATTTGCGCTTGCAAATCGCATCTGCGGAGCCAGAGTTTCCCTTCAATGTTTGCATCTGCGACAGGCGATCCGCATCTGCGGAGCCGCACCTGTGAGGATTCTTCCGCAGGTGCGGTCAACGGGCTTCTAACTTGGGCAGGAATGACATTTCACATTTTCTCAACTCAAACCTACAGATACACGACCTAGCCTATTGGAAACACATCTTTGGCATATCTTTGGCTTATTTTTCAGTCCTTAGACTAGAGAAGAACAAGGTTGGAAGCTAGGCTTCTTGCACACACACACTTGGGTCTTGAAGATTTGAAACTTCTTGTTGAGAATTTCTTACTCATTTATACTCATTTTTTCATTTCCTTGCTTTGTATTGTATATCTAAGTGTGTAGTATTTTATCCAACACTTGAATCTTGTTTATGGAAATATTCATGTTTAAAGTGTGGATTAAATATCTTGTTCTGCTTATGTATTGAATGATTTTTATCTTTTATGAAGTGAGTTGTTGTTTCTTTAATTATTCTTGTTCTTTAATATTTCCAAAAGGATTAGCTAACCCTAGGACTCACCCATTAACTTTGAATTAATTTTGGGAAAGATTATTTGGGGTTGGAAAAGATTAATTAACAAGAACTTGAGGCTTTAACCCTCACTTTATAGATTCTACCTAGGGATAGGATTGAACTACTTGTAGCCAATTCGGGTGTGCTTAATCTCCTAATTGTTATAGGGATAATTCAATTAGGAAGTCTTGTTAGTCTTTGGAAGAAGCTAATATAGAATTATTACCCGAGGCTAATTAACATAAACTCGCTCATATTTGTAAAATTGTGAAATACATATCGTTACTTGTGCGTAATTCCGGTGTATCCATACTTGTAGCCATTGATCATTTTACTTGCTTTCTAGGTAAGTTTACATTTTCACAATTAGCTATAACTATTTTCTTAAAACAATTCTAAGTGTTTGGCATTGCATAACAAGTGATAATTCTCTTACACTCCTAATCGCCTGCATATTGTTCTCCGTGGCATTTGACCCCGACTCATAGTTGGGTAAATTATATTGCATGCGACCGTGTTCATTTACTTTTTAGTAAAGGATTTGGACGCCATCACGAGGTAAGTCTCCTTTCTAACCTTGTAAGAGGGAATTAACCTCACAGGTGAATTAAATATTGTGTGCTTCTATTTGTGGGGGGCTAAGTACGCACGTGGTAACAAGAGCCCGTACGTAGCTACTAGCTATGCCTATGTCCGGATAGTTTTAGGCTCACATCATGCCTTGTTGATATTGTTATTGACTTATGTTTATTGCTTGTCTTGAGAGGGAGCGAGATTGAGTTTGCTTATTAAATGTTCTGAAAGGAGTGAAAACGAAGAATATAAGATTTAAAAGGGTTTCATTTGAACTTCGTAATTTTGAAAGGAATTGAGGAATATTATAATAGCGTAAGAAATCTATGTGTAACCACGTCACATGTATGTTTCGCGAGCAGGGTAATTTCCTTGGAAAGCTACAAGCTAAATTTCCCTTATTTTGAAAAGAATCAAGAAAGAGATATAATTTTAATATTAAATTTATATTTGACCGCGTCGCAAGTATGATCTGCAAGCGGCGCGATTCCTTAAATTTATATTTGATTGCGTCGCACGTATGATTCACAAGCGGGGTATTTCCTTCTACTACTCTTATGGGATCGGGCCGTTCGCCTCGGCAGGATTTATGTACCACACTCTGACTGGAGCAAGCCGTTCGCCACGGCAGGTTAATAGATGCATCTATGGTTCGCGCTGCTCGACCCTCGGCAGTGCACATTTTACTTTTATGTTGGATCGGGTCGTACTCCTCGACATTTCCTATATATATATATATATATATTATTCACATGGAATCGTGCATAACATTTGGCTAGAAGCCCGTGTATCTGAGGGTTTTTTCCCTTGATTTGAATTATGAAAACCTCCCGATGATATCCACTATACATACATATATATATATATATATATATATATATATATATATATATATGCTCCGGTTACAGAGGGNTTGCTAGTTGAGAGCTTGAGTAAAATTGTAAAGAGGGGAATTGTACCACATTTTTTATACATGTTTATTTCATATATTTATTCTTTTCATATTTATTCACTTCTTTACTGTATCTGATATTTTTGGACGACTAGTAAGTGTCGAAGTCGACCTCTCGTCACTACTTCTTCGAGGTTAGATTGGATACTTACTGTGTACTCGTTGTTTTCGTACTCATACTACACTAGCTGTGCATTTTTTTGCACAGGCACATGTATGTCTAGTGGCCTTGTGGGCACAACGTCATGGTTGATACGGAGACTTAGGTGAGCTGCATCTCTTGAGATGACCCACAACCAGCAGAGTCTCCTTCAGAGTATTGTATTTTCTTTTCTGTCCAGATTTGAATTACGGGCAGTTATTGTACCTCATTTTATTTCCTAGTGATTGCTCATGCACTTGTGACACTGGGTTCTGGGGTGATTATTGGATATTCAGTGTTGAAATCGAAAAACATTATTATTTATTTTATAAAGTTCATCTGTTACTAGTGGAATTGAAGAAAACTTTATGATTTCAAAAATATAATAAGAGAATTTAATTAACTATTTAGTGTTGGCTAGCCTGACAGTGGTGTCCGGCGCCATCACGACCCTTAATGGATTTTGGGTCGTGACAACATGGTATCAGAGCACTAGGTTCACTTAGGTCTCATGAGTCATGAACAAGTCTAGTAGAGTCTTGCGGATCGGTACGGAGACGTCTGTACTTATCATGAGTCATGAACAAGTCTAGTAGTTGATTGGGCTATTGTCGTTTCTTTGCGGAAGGATATTCTGCCATTTCAGCTCAGTAGTTGTACATCTGAGAGATTTGAGGCTATGCACAGGTTGCTATGATACTGAGGAGTTGTTGTCGCACAGTATTGATATGATGGAAGGATGCTTGCCTATGTGTCGGGGCAGTGAATGACCCGAGAGGAGGTTTACTCAGTGCATGGTTTCGAGATTCGGTATCTTATTTTCGGCAGAGGAAAAGCAATCGGACTATGAATGTTCAGGTTTGGGTTGATGGATCAATGAGAGTTGGTATCTTCTGTGAGCACGTGATTTTTGCCCTATGTGAAATACTCCTACAAATTAAAGAAATAGATTTTTCCAATTGTTTGCAATTTTATAGGATTTTGTAGAAATTTGTGTTAATTGTTTGCATTTCTGTGCATGTTTACTTTTATTAAAATCATGAAAAATACAAAAAATATCATGCATTGCATTTAGATTTTGCTTCCATATTTTTAGGATTAATTAGTTAATTAATTGTTTTACTAAAATAAAAATCACAAAAATGGTTCATTTTTGCATTTTTAGCTTTTAATTTAAGATTAGTAGTTTTTCTCTTTTAATTTAGGGTCAGTTAATTGTTATAAATTTTATAGTTGGATAATTAGCTTAATTTTTATAATAGATTAATTTAGGAATTCAATTTAGGATTTTTATTAATTTAAGAAAAAGAAAAAGAAAACAAAAGAAAAGGAAATTGGAAAAAGGGAAAAGCTTGTCTTTAAAACTCGAATTGGGCCCAAATATTTTGCCCCAAATCCGCCCCAAACACATCCCAAACCCAGGCCCAAAAACCCTTACCCGGTCCAACCCCTCACTAAACCAAACGACCCCGTTTTGCCCGTCCCTGATCACAGCCGTTGGATCCTAGTGATCCAACGGTTCGGAACTAACCCTCNGTCCTAACCGGTTCCCCCCCTCCCCTTTCGAACCCCCTTCATTCTCTTCACCCAAACCCTAGAGAACCCTAGCCGACTAAAAAATGCCAGCCGCCTCCGTCGCTTCCGCCGTTAACCACCACCGGAAATCGCCTCACGGCGGTTCCGGTGCTCCAAACACCCCCAAATTAACAACCCATAACCCCTGTACCCTCCTCTTCCTAAATCCATCATCCATGTCCCCAAAAACACCCTCAAATTCCCCGAATTTGAGATATGAGTTTCAATCCCAAAAACCCTAGTTCACCCAAGTCAACCCGAAAAACTTCATCACTGTCTCCTCACTCCCCACGCCCTTGATAGTTTACCGGTTTCCCCAAACCACCACACAAAACTCTGCAATTTCAAGTCTGAGAAAGATTTCTGCCTGTGTTCGAGTCTTGAGACCTTTTTCGGAATTTTCCTTCGAGGATTAGGCTTTCAGGAGTCTTTTCTTTCAAGGAGATCCGATCCAAAGCCATGCAAGACTGGATCCCTTGAAGGAAAAGACCTCTGTTAGTCAATCGGGGTGGAGTCGGACCTCAAAAGCTGTTTTGTTTGCTTTCTACTCTTCAAACGATATGGTATCATTTACCTCTCCACTTTCCTTCTCTTTTCTTCAAATTTCGAAGTCAGTGTTCTTTCTAGTTTGATTTTCAGTTTGTTAATCTGTTTGTTCTTCATCTTTTTAAGAGTCATCCTTGTTTCAGTCTTTGGATGTGTTTTGTCAGTAGTTTTAGGGCTCACAAATTTAGGCGTTTTCATCAGAATCATCAAATGGTCAGTTTATCGTTTAGGGTTTGTTAATATTGGTTTAGCTTGTTTGATTTCAAATCAGTATGCTAGTTTCCTTTTGTTGATTATGTTTCCCTGGTGTAATAATGTTGGTTGGATTGGTTTAATTCTTAGAAAATGGTTCATTATTGACTTATTCTGGACTCGTGTTAGTATTAGGTTTAAATATTTCTGTCTTTGCCTCATTTCTGATTTCATTTCATGTTAAGAGAATTTAGATTTAGTTATAGGTTTTAGGATTTGTGCCATTTGATCTTTATTTCCGTTTGATTCTGGTTTGATGTTGTTTGCCTTGGTTTGTAAATTGTTAGAAACTCCTAGGATCTTAATTGAACAAATGAAAACTTATGAAGTTAATTTGGGAAATAGGAATAAGGATTTTTAGATAAGTTTAATATGGGAAGGTTTTAGAATAGGGGCAGCTGGCCTCATTTGGTTAGCAGATAATGCTGAAACCAATGAAGGGCAGCCAGTTGTCCAAGTTGGTTAAAAAAGATGCCTTGTGGCTGAAGGAATAATTCAATTATTCTCTTCAGCAGATGGCACTCCTCAAGGGCTATATATAGATCCTTTCCTTCACACACAGAAGAGAGATTCAGACCCTAAAAAATACCCAAAAGTTTCTGCACTGCTTTCTTTAGAAATTGGTTAGAATTAGTTTCTGTTTCTTTCTTTTGGAAGAAATTTGAAAAAGGCTTTCATTGGTTTATTGGTTTTCTGGGTTTGGCCATGGATTAAAGAAGCTGTGATTTTCTTTTATTTTGTTGCTTTTGCTCACATTTCCGCTACTGCTAAGATCCTCCATTTGCCTTGTTTTGACATCCAGGTACTTCTTGAACCATGAATGATAAGTGAAGTGCAAGCATGTCTTCCATGTGAAATATGGAGCTAAAAACTGTGAAAGATCTGATGCTAAATGTTGTTCATTTTAGTTTTACTCATGTGTGTTATTCCAAGTTCATCTAGATTTGGTTTTAGTATAGCTTTCTGCAGCTCTTATGTAATTTGTTTTAGGATTTGTTTGATGGCCACTTGCTTAATGGGAAATGTTATATGTGAAGGTTTGATTAGTTTATTGTTATGAAACATGTAGAATTTCAGGTTAGCATAGGGTTCTGATAGTTATTTGTAATAAAAGATGCATGCTTAATGAATTATGTATGCTTGAAAAACAGTACTTAGTATGTGGTATATTTTCAGAACTTCAACTTTGTTAGAATAATCGTATATGTAATAGCATAGTCAATAGTTTCATAGTCCAAGTTCATATTGTTATTATTAATAGTAATGCAATGATTTAAAGGTTTATAGTATAGTTGCTTAGTGTTGTAATTTTCAGAATTTGCATATTCTGCTGTTGCATATGAATAGTAGTCAGTTGGGCCTCAGTAGGGCCTTAATGTTTGAAGTATTCTTGTCAAGGTTTGAGGTTTGAATCCGGCCCAAATGGGGTCGCCAAGATCGTGGCCAGGCTTGTTTGGCCCCCAGCTATTTATGTTTCTCCCTTTTGGGCTGTATCTTGAGCCCAACCTTTGTTGGCATGTAGTTTTTCCCAAAATAGCTTATTTTGAATATTGTAAAATTGGGTCTGGATCTGTTGGCCCACTTGAGATAGGCAACCATCTGCCAGGCTACACTTCTGGGCTTGATTTTGAGCCCAGTTTCCTTTTAAATAGTTTTTGGATTTAAGCTCAAACCAGAATTGGCTTAAATAATTAAAGGCCCAGCATGTACCCCAAACTTTCTTACAACTACTAGTTATATATATTTGGTTCAAACCATTTGTAAGTAAGAATGTCCTCAGGCCTAATTAAGTGTAATTCTCTTAAATTGATTGAGGTGTGCCATCCTAATTAAATCGCCTATGGCCCTCTTATTAGTATTATAACATAGATATTAAAAATAAACTCTCGTAGTTTGCTTTAGGCGCTGTAATAAAATAAAGTGTCATAGCTACGGGTATGGTTCTCGTGACGTAGTTGTGATGCACAATTTTAAAACCCGGGTGTACATTTCATCTGACCCGACTTCAATTTCCAATAATAAATTAGACATGTCGTGAACCGCGGGTGCATTTCATGTAGCGTGGTTTGCGATGTGTTTTTCGAAAACAAACAAGTAAAATGCACATAGGTTTTAAATATGTAATAAATCAGATAATTAGGCCAATAATAATTGTTGAGCGACCGTTCTAAAATTACAGAACTCGGGAATGCCTAACACCTTCTCCCGGGTTAACAGAATTTCTTACCCGAATTTCTATCACGACCCAAAAATCCCTCTGAAGGAGTCGTGATGGCACCTAGTCTCTAAACTAGGTAAGCCTAACATTAACTGAAATTACATTGATATTTACTAACTTTAAATTAAATTACTTTGATAAAATTACAATTCCCAAAACCGGTGGTACAAGTCATAAGCTTTTCTAAGAGTGGTTATACAAAATAAATACATCACTGTTCCGAAATAAAAGGAACCAATGAAAATAAGTACAACTGAAGGTGACTCCGAGGCCTGCGAACGCGGTAGCGGGTTTACCTTGAGTCTCCGCCGCGACGATCCGCACAGCTACTATCGATCAAATACCTGGATTTGTACACAAAAATGTACAGAAGTGTAGTATGAGCACACTACAGCGGTGCCCAGTAAGTATCAAGACTAACCTCAGTGGAGTAGTGACAAGGAACAGTCAAGGCACCTACTGGTCAAATAAATTGAACATGACATAACGAGAAACTATCGAGATACGGAAACAAGGTACTATCAGCAGCAGGGAGAAACCCGAACTACAAACAATAGAAAACAGTAAATGGAGACATGGATGGAAACGAAAGTAACAAAGTAAATTAACACCAACACAGCTGGGAAACCGACAAGTAAAATGTACTCAAATAAGAAGGCGATGTCAACTCAATAAACCATATCATTTCTGATGCACAATTCCAGCCATCTCAAACTCGATGTCTCATATCATAACCTCAAATTACCAAACCTTTAGCACACCCGGCACCTCGTGCTCACATATTTCTATCTCACTTTGCGCAACGACGTTCTCATGTTACTCAGTACATAGGGTCCATAATCAATGCAATTAAGGTGTTCAAGGAGTCTCATTTACATAACATAAGGTAGAGTACAATTTCTAAACCAACTAGGAACTCAACAAGAAAAGATGAAGTTATTATTAGAAATCACTTGAATAAAGAACGTATGATTTTCAATTAAAATACAACATCGAATTATTTATTACCTTTAACATGGGATTTAATAAATTAGCTTAGTAGAAATTCCTTTTTAAGTAAAATACAACCTCAAACGGTTTAAGGAAATTTAATTGAGAAACTGATTGAGTTAAAACTGTAACCATTATTGAAATTTGAAGTGTGTATATATATATATATATATATATATATATATATATATATATATATATATATAATACGGCGAGGTATT
>NW_017670734.1:226486-230322 GCF_001879085.1 Nicotiana attenuata | reverse complement strand
TTGAGCTATTCTCTTACCATATTTGTAAACTTTAAACCAAATTTCTTACACTCCGAACATTTTCAAAAAGGTCCGATTTTCACATCATCACACGATCTTAGTCTCACCTGGCTATAGCAAATCGTGCCTACACACGCATCAACTTTTTTAGTAGCGCTTAACAGTTGTTACATCCTCTCCCACTTAGGGTCATTCACCCTCAAATAAGAAGTACGAGTACCCGGTCTCAAACACATTAATGTAACTTTACTTTTTCTTCGCACATCTCAATGTCCCAAATTTTTCTAACTCTCAAATTTTTCAGAAATTTCGGCAAAGTCTCCCCTGTAATTGGGCCTATCCACCTGTCAGAGTAACACCAAAACAACTCCTAACAACACATCCACAACTCAACAAATTACCATAATGTATATATCAATAACACAAATCTCCGCATTACAAGCGTGACATTATCATAAAGATATCTGGACATGAAACACATCATATGTATGACCATAACCACATCTCTGGCCTTAATAGTTGTTCATAATCGATTACAAATCGCCAATTAATCTCATGCCAACAAAATCTCGTTTCAAACCTCCATTTTCTAACAACGAGGCATGAAGACCTCATAATTAATTACCCGAATTAACGAGTCACATTTAACGCCACCTAGGCACTTATCTTGTGGGCTAAAACTCAATAGTTACAATACAAATTGATAAAATTATGCACAGAGATATGCATACAAGAATTTTCAATTAAGCCTCATAGCATGACTCCCTATAAATACTATTGTACAAATTTTTTTAATTTGACAAGGGAAAATTTAAACACATAAATTTTTCACCACAAGGACCTCGTCCTTATATGACATCCACCGCAGCTTGTAGTTGGTTTAAATATCTCACATCATATAAAAATACGAGGATCTCGTCCTCACCTCCGTACCACAAGTAATATGCACATTATGCCAACTGAAATTTTTCATTTTCTTTCTTTTTTTCTTCTAAATAAATTCCGTCAAACAAAACCACAACATATAATGAACCCTCACACTGATAGGGAATAAAATTCGCAATTTAAATCAATTTTTCCTGAAATCACATCAAAACCCACATCACAACTATTTTTAGTGACTAACACATAATGATAGACATAGCTATCTCCATATTATCTCCCAACAGGAGTATGCACATAAGTAAACTTAAGATTATGAAGCTCACTCATGAGTAGAACATATTATAAGGACTTGCCTCAATACTCATAACCGAATCAAGTTAAGGAAATTGTTCCTTTATGATAACTCGAGTTCGTTCTTGTAACGACCTCAGCTATACCATAGCGAATATATCAATGGGTCGGGCCTCCACCTCTTAGGCGCCATCTACCCGCTTTTCCTCCACCCCTAATTGGTAGTGTAGGTAGAGTAGTAACTATAATGGAGTACGTGGCACGTGTGCTCTGATGGAACAGATTTCTCCCAAGTCTAGGACAATTTCTCAGGATGTTCCTAGTATCACCATATTCATAACAACCCATCCGCAGTTTGACTGCTCATACTGAGTTCATACCGGATAACTTAAATAACCATTGCAAGAAATTCCATGCCACTGGCACATTAAAAGATGATCGCCCCACGCGAGTGTTGTGATCAACTTAAGCACTACGAGTATGCTGAAATTATTTCTGTGACCCCTCTGATACTGAAATGTAGAATTATTAAGGACGCGGGAATATCTCAAGTCCCATCATCATCCCATTCAAATCTCATCTCTTAATCATATACAAGTTTTGGAAAACCTTTTAATACCACATAAATACATCTCAAGCCAAAATTGACATAACACATGACCCCGCAATTTGATTGTTGATAGTGGACTCCCCTCACCTGGCACGAAGCCATATGAAACATTCTGATGATTCACAATACTAACCTTTATTGCTCGTACGACACCGATCATAAGACACCTCAAGCCATTTATTTGGCGCATGTCATCCTCGTGACGGTTAAACTCGTTTCCTCCAGTGTCTTGGCTGGTTAGTAAGTACCCTTTGCTAAATAGAATTCCCATACGAAACACAAAGTCTCTAATAATACCAACTATTTTTTTTGTTGATCTACATCCACCTATGATGATTAGGTACCCAATTAAACCTTCTTAAGATTGTACTTGTCAACCAGATGTCAAAACATATTGCATCCATATGCGCACAATTGAAAGATCTCTCCATACTTCCGCATCCCCAATTCTGGACGACACGTGGTAATAGTAGTCGAGAAACTTTGGCTCCCTTATAACCCCTTTACAGTATCACAAACCATTGGCGCAGGCGCAATTCCAAACATGGGTAGAAGCAAAAGAACATAAGATATACGCTTCAAGCTGAATCAATATCGCACGATAAGGAATGAAAGAAGTGAGGTTATCCTAATAGTTCTGTACCCTCTCGAAGATAAGTACATACGTCTCCGTACCGATCCGCAAGACTCTACTAAACTCGCTTATGACTTGTAGCACCTATGAACCTAAAGCTCTGATACAAACTTGTCACGACCTAAAAATCCCTCCGAAGGAGTCGTGATGGCACCTAGTCTCTAAACTAGGTAAGCCTAACATTAACTGAGATAATATGTATATTTACTAACCTTAATCTGAATAACTCTTAACAATTTACAATTCCCAAAACCAGTGGTACAAGTCACAAGCCTATCTAAGAGTAATTTCACAAAATAATATACCACTGCCCCGAAACAGAGCAAATGGAAGTAAATACAAATGAAGGTGACTCCGAGACCTGCGAACGCTGTAGCAGGTTTACCTTGAGTCTCCACCGCGATGACCCGCACAGCAACTATCAATCCACCTGGATCTGTACACAAAAATGTACAGAAGTGTAGTATCAGCACAACCGACCCCATGTGCTGGTAAGTGCCTAGCCTAACCTCAGCGAAGTAGTGACGAGGCTAGAACCAGGCTACCAAATAAACCTGTGCAATATAGCATACAAAATAATAGGAAGCAGATAATAATGGGGGCAACAATGATCAACCAGTGATATAAATAGCAGGCAACGAGAACATCATAAATGTTTCTCAACAAATAATAAATACAAGTGCAATCAATTAATCAAGTCCTTCAAATATAAATCTTTCGCCTATGAATCCTTCAAGTAATAATCTCTAAGATAATATGCTTTTCAATAAATATATCTCTAATATACTTCCTTTCGAGTAAAGGTCACCTTGTAACACCTCATTTCAAAATCATAAATAATATAGATCTCAGCCCACTTTCACATTTTCACGGCACTTCATGCCTATATTTATATCACAATCGCACGGACAACTCACGTGCCATTTAAATAACACCATAATAATTTCCCCGGCACCTTGTGCCCACATATTTCTGTCTCACATTGCACAATAATATTCTCATATTACTCAATTCATAGGTTCCATACCCAATACAATTAAGAATGTTCAAGGAGCCTCATTCACTTAACATAAAGTAGAGTACAATTCCCAACTCAATTAGGATATCAACAAGAAAAGATGAAGATATTTTTAGAAATCATTTGATAAAGAAAATACCCTTTTCAATTAAAGTACAATATCGAATGAATCATTACCTTTAATACGAGAAATCAATAAATCAAAATATAGTAGAAATTCCTTTTTAAGTAAAGTACAACCTCAAACGGTTTAAGAAAAATTTAGTTGAGAAATCCATTGAGTTAAAAATATAACAATTGTTGAAATTTGAAGTATTGAAAGCTATATATAAATGCGGCGAGGTATTGAAAACAATACGGGTTCCAACACAAAGGATCACAGCAGTAAGGAAAATTTT
>NW_017670734.1:222827-224431 GCF_001879085.1 Nicotiana attenuata | reverse complement strand
ATTTCAATTGTGGCTATTTCTCTTACCCATATTTGTAAACTTTAAGACCAAATTTCTTACACTCCGAACATTTTCAAAAAGGTCCGATTTTCACATCATCACACGATCTTAGTCTCACCTGGCTATAGCAACTCGTGCCTACGCACGCATCAACTTTTTAATAGCGCTTAACGGTTGTTACATCCTCCCCCACTTAGGGTAATTCACCCTCAAATAAGAAGTAGAGTCCGCTCTCAAACACATAATGTAACATTTTTTTCTTCGAACATCTCAATGTCCCAAATTTTCTAACTCTCAAAATTTTTCAGAAATTTCGGCAGAGTCTCCCCTGTAATTGGGCCTATCCACCTGTCAAGAGTAACACCAAAACAACTCCTAACAACACATCCACAACTCAACAAATCACCATAATATATATATCAATAACACAAATCTCCGCATTACAAGCGTGACATTATCATAAAGATATCTGGACATGAAACACATCATATGTATGACCATAACCACATCTCTGGCCTTACTAGTTGTTCATAATCGATTACAAATCGCCAATTAATCTCATGCCAACAAAAATCTCGTTTCAAACCTCCATTTTCTAACAACGAGGCATGAAGACCTCAAAATTAATTACCCGAATTAACGAGTCACATTTAACGCCACCTGGGCACTTATCTTGTGGGAAACAACTCAACAGTTACAATACAAATTGGCAAATTATGCACAGAGATATTCATACAAGAATTTTCAAATAAGCCTCATAGGCATGACTCCCTATAAGTACTATAGTACTAATTTTTAATTTCCCTCCTGACCTCATCTGTCCTCTCTCTCCTGGACCCACCTGTCCTCTACTCGGCGAGAGGTACTCACCACCCGCTGAACTGGGACCAGAGGTTGTGTCGCCATGACTCCTAGAACCTGACCAATGGAAACTCGCTGCTCTGGAGTGGGGGCGGCGGGAGTCTGGGTCCCTCCCCCGATCTGTGAAGTAGCCGGTACAACCTGAATCAATCCAGCCTGAATCAATGTACCAAACATGTTCAGGAATTGTGCCAAAGTCTCCTGAAGGGCTGGAGTAGTAGTAGCTGTAGTAGGTGTGCATGGTGCCTGGGCTCCGGCTGGATCTGCTGGTGGTACCTCGGCGGCAGCTCGCGCAGGTGCTCTGGTTGCACCACGGGCGCGTCCTCGGCCTCTACCCCGTCCCTGGCCTTTGACGGCTACAGTAGGGGGCACGATTGCCTGATCATCTCGAGTAGCACGTGTCCTCTCCATATGTGAGAGAATAGAAGACAGAAGTTTGGAATTGTGAATGTCAAAAATCTCGCACGACAGGGAAGTCAAATGAAGTGGAATTTTCCTAACAGTTACATAGCCTCTCGTAGATAAGTACAGACGTCTCCGTACCGATCAGCGAGACTCTAATAAACCGGCCTGTGTTCCGTGACTCCTATGAACCTAGAGCTCCGATACCAACTTGTCACGACCCTAGTTCACCCTCCATGAACATGTCGTGATGGCACCTAGTTCCTACAACTAGGTAAGCCTAACAATGCGGAAATAACAACCTAACTTGCGAAATGGTTAAATAAAGCTAGACATATTAA
>NW_017670734.1:195993-216105 GCF_001879085.1 Nicotiana attenuata | reverse complement strand
TTTGTTGACTGAGTTAGGCCGAGGGCCCGTATTGTGAGGATACTTTTGGATCGGGCTGCACGCCGCAGCAATATATATATATATATATATATACATATATATATATATATATATATATATATATATAACTGTTGTGGCGTGCAACCCGATCCAATATAATATCTGTTGCAGCGTGCAACCCGATCCAATATAATATCTGTTGCGGCGTGCAACCCGATCCAATATATATATAACTATTGCGACGTGCAACCCGATCCAATATATATATATAACTGTTGCGGCGTGCAACCCGCTCCAAATATACAGCCTACATTGATCATGACAACAGTCCCGACAAGGGATTAACCATAAATTATACTATCCTGGCAGGGGAACTCAACAGTACAAGTATATACGTCCCGGCAAGGGAAAATCAGCTATAACCAATCTCAACTCAACTCCTAAACATCTCAGTTATCACCATTTCTAACTCATAAGTAACTTCCACGAAAATAAGCTAAGTCTTTGCGCAATACCATGGATATACTCACTATTGCAACCATAGTATCATTCAAGACTACAACAAGTATCAATTTAAGACTCACGGTCATGCTCGACACCAACGCATAGATACTCGTCACCATGCCTATACGTCGTACTCAACAAGAAACAAGTAGAAAATATGACTCAACTTCTAATCCCTTAAGCTAAGGTTAGACCGAACATTTACCTGGAACTTCCACGACCAACTCAATCCTCAAAAACCGCCTTTCCTTTCGAATTCGGCTCCAAATCAATTGTATCTATACATAAATGACTTCATAACATCAAATAATGCTAAACAATTCGAATCCAATGCCTAATTATAGCCTTCCAATCATTCTTCCCAAAAATCGACCCCGGGCCCGCTTGGTCAAAATACGAGGTTCGGACCAAAATCAAATCCCCCATTCACCCACGAGCCCAAATATATACTTATTTCCAGAATTCAACCCCAAAACGAGGTCTAAATTACCATTAATCAAAAAGCCCTAGTTCTACTCAAATCCCTAACTTTCTGCCCTTAATTACATGTTTTAAGCCTAGGATTCTAGTGGGTGTTAATGGAAAATGAAGAAAACAAGTTAAATATTACTTACCCAAGAAGCTTTGGTGAAGAAGTGCTTCAAAAATCGCCTAGGAGCTTTGGAGAAGAAAGGGTTTATGAATTTTTATGAAAATCCCGTAATGGGTTCTGTTTTTGGACTTTAAAATAACTGTCACGACCCCAGTTCACCCTCCATGAACATGTCGTGATGGCACCTAGTTCCTACAACTAGGTAAGCCTAACAATGCGGAAATAACAACCTAACTTGCGAAATGGTTAAATAAAGCTAGACATATTAAAATAGTAACTGCATATAAGGTCGCTCGGCCTATACAACTCAAAAGAAATACGGAAGTCTACAACTCAATCCCAAAACCCGAAAACTCACGGGAACCACAGGCTAATAGAAATACTGTAAATGCTCTAATCTCCAGAATGTCTACATCAAAAGTATGATAGAATCTAGACACTACAGATAGAATAAGGAAGGAGACTCTTCGGTCTGCGGACACTGCTGATATACCTCGAAGTCTCCGTAGCTCTCCTCGCCTCAAGGATAGTGCCCCTGAGTGGAGGTACCTGGATCTGCACATGAAAAACATGCGCAGGAAGGGCATGAGTACACCACAACGGTACTCAGTAAGTGCCAAGCCTAACCTCAGTTGGGTAGTGACGAGGAAGGTCGGGCCCTACTGAGATAAAATATAATAATAAATTAACAGTATGAAAAACTGACAATAATAATGAGTACAACAGTGAGATAAGACAGGTTAAACAAGGCAATATTAAATACACAAAGAATGGAACAACCACAGAATAAGTACAGCTCAAAACCAATGGTAACAATGAGGATCTCCCAGGATACCGTCCTGTAGTCCTTTTCTCAATTGTCCAGTGGATCTCCCGGGATACCGTCCTGTAGTCCATCATATGTGTATATCCGAAGGATCCCCCAGGATACCGTCCCGTAGTCCAGCTATCAACGTGCAGGGGGATCTATCGGGAATCTAACCCACAGTCCCAAAGTAAATGTACAGGGGGATCTATTGGGAATCTAACCCGCAGTCCCAAAGTAAATGTGCAGGGGGATCTATCGGGAATCTAACCCGCTGTCCCAAAGTAAATGTGCAGGGGGATCTATCGGGAATCGAACCCGCAGTCCCAAAGTAAATGTGCAGGGGGATCTATCGAGAATCGAACCCGCAGTCCCAAAGTAAACAAACAAGGGGGGGAGCTACCGGAATCCCACATCCGTAGTCCCAATGTAAATGCGCAACCACAACCAGAAGATATTCAGAAATGAAGTATAAAAGGCAAACATCAGGTAGTACTAGCCTAAGCATGCTTCACGTAGTACAGTCAAGGCAACTTAAGCAATTAGGCAAGTTAAATCAACTAAACATGCTTTTCTAATCTAACACACGTTATAACTGCAAGTAAAACAAGGCAAATATGAAGGAAACTCAGTCTCAATATCTTAAGTAAAAATCGGGTTTTCAACAATTAGCTCAAGTATGCGCTCGTCACCTCACGTACAAGGCACTCAATTACCACATATCAAATCCTAAGGGGAAAGGTCCCCCACACAAGGTTAGACAAGTCACTTACCTCGAACCGGCTCAAAATCAACTAGAAACCACGCCTTTGCCACGAGTATCCGACTCCAAATGGCCCAAATCTATTCAATACATTTACATATCATAAATAACATCGCAAACAACTGGTTTTGCTATTTAATTCAAAGCTACGACGTGAAATTAGGTGAAATAACCAAAATGCCCTTCAGGCCAACGCCTCGGAATCGAATAATTTTAACATTTTCAGAATCCTCGTACTCTCACGAGTCTAACCATATAAAAATCTCCCAGATCGGAGGTCAAATGATCACTCAAAACTCAATGGTTTAGCATATGAAGTTTTGCCCAATTTCTTCCAATTTTTGATCCCAAATTCGAATTTAAAAGATGGATTTAACTACAAAATGATGAAATATAACTAGAAGGGATTAAAGAAACGTTACCAATAGTCTTCTCTTCAAAACCCTCTGAAAATCGCCCTTGCCCGAGCTCAATTTGGTTTTTCTAACTTATGAAATCAAACCCTCGAATTTTCTATATCAGAACAGGCATTTCCGCTTCTGCGGATAATGGACCGCTTATGCGGTCCCGCTTATGCGAAAAATGAGTCGCTTCTGCGACTTTCACTAAAGAGCCAATGTTCGCTTCTGCGGACCATTAACCGCTTATGCGGTTCCTCTTCTGCGGAATTTAAGCCGCTTCTGCGGTTCTAATAAAAGTCCAAGTTTCCGCATCTGCGGTTCTCTTTCTCGCAGATGCGAGGCTGCTCCTGCGGAAATTTTCTCCGCATCTGCGGTACCTGAAAAACTCTGCCCAAACCCGCTCCTGCGATGACGAGGCCGCTTCTGCGGCTCCGCTTCTGCAGTTCCCAAGCCGCAGAAGCGAAAATACCAGAAGAGAGAAAAACCAGCTGCTGGAACACTTCAAAAATTTTTCCTTTAACCACCCGAAATCATCCCGAGGCCCCCGGGACCTCAACCAAAAGAACCAATAGCACCTAATACCTCATTCAAACTTGTACCAACCCTTAATCCACCTAAAACAACGTCAGAAAGTCGAATTAATCAATGATTTGAGCCTAAGAACTTCAAATTCCATAAAAATACATTTTCGATAAAAAACCTAACCAAAACACGTCCGAATGACCTGAAATTTTGCACACACATCCCAAATGACACGACGGAGCTACTGCAACTTCCGGAATTCCATTCCGGCCCTCACATCAAAAATTCACTATCGGACCGAAAACTTCAAAAAAAAATTCAACCTTCGGCATTTCAAGCCTAAATGAGCTACGGACTTCCAAAATACATTACGAACACGCTCCCGACCCCGAAATCACCTAACGGAGGTAACGGAACCATTGGATTTCCATTCCGAGGTCGTCTTCACATTGTTCCGACTACGGACCATTTTTCAACACTTAAGCTCTCATTTAGGGACTAAGTGTCCCAAAACTCTCCGAAACTCAACACCGAACGTCCCGGCAAGCCAAAATAGCATAAATGAACTTAGGGGAAGCAGTTAATAGGGGATCGGGGCGTTAATTCTTAAGACGACCGGCCAGGTCGTCACAATACATTAATAATAACATTCTAAATATTTTGCTTTTTATTTGAATATAAATTGACGTAACATTGAATTGGAGACAATTCATGGTACATGAGCATCTAATGAAAGTAAACCAATCAAAGAAAAAATTTGTTAGAGTTCGATATATAGAAGACTTGAATGAACTTGTTCTAGGAAACCTAATCTAACATATATCCATCGATATTCTTTGAGAAATTTGTAAAGGAATCAATTACTCATACTGAAATAAAAATAAATAAATTAAAGAGAACAATCTCATTTTTATTATTAGAACCACCTTATTATCATGTAAAAGACAAATATATAAACTTGCCCCTATATTTTTTTATTATTTAAAAGTAGATTTTATATTTTAAAAGATTATCATTTAATTATATTTTTATTAGTATTTTAAAAATTAACTTAACTTATTATGTAATAACTCCTCATATTTAGGAACACATAATATATCATATAATTTAGTTTTAGCTTTATATGCACTAATAAAAATTAACTTTAAAGGATTGTAAGAATATTTCAATTTGATTAAAATGTTATAAATGTTTTTAGAGCATATTACGAAAATTTTCTTTTAGTACGTGCCTTGTTTATTAATAGAGAATTGTAATTAGGAACAACAATTTTTTTTTATAGAAAATTATGGACGTCCTTTTCTTATTCAAGTAGGATCGATATTGTAGGATCGGCAATATGTGTAGTTTAAATTGAAATAGAATTTTATTGTTAGGTAATTTACTATTAGATCCTAAAATTATACAAATATTTAAGGGCATAAAAGTCGATCAATGTCTTAGGGATATTTTAGTCGTTCAACATTTAGCATAAATTATTCGTGCTTTTATAATAATATAGATAGATATAGATTGATATATAATATATATTAATTTAACATTTTTTAAATAAAATTTGCTATTTACTAAAATAAATTAAATTTTGTTTACAAATTATATACATTCTTCCTTAAAAGATATCCAAACTATGATTAGCGTCTTTAATTAAGGAATTTAATTATACGTTTTTTTTCTTTTACTCTCCCCTCCTCCTCTTTTTCTGCCACCTCCCTCATGTACATTCTTTCTCGCCGCCGGCTGATATCCGGTTATTTATTTCTTACTATAGATGTTACTAGCTAGCTCTAAGTATTATCTTAGGCCTTCTTGAACACAGTCTTGAAAACTGGACGACACTGCATGTGCAATACAGCAATACCAATATACCTACACAACAATCTTGGACAAATAAAAGAAAATCATGTAGCTCTTGGACAATACGACATTAACTTGTATACATTTGTTCTTTCGTGAGCCGAGGGTCTATTGGAAACAGCCTTTCTATCTTTCCAGAGTAGGGGTAACGGTTGCATACACACTACTCTCCCCGAACTCCACTTGTGAGATCCCACTGGGTTGTTGTTATTATCACAACCCGTCGTCAATTTTCCAAAAAGTGGATTTATTGCAAATAGACACGTACCTTGGTACTGCAAATTATATGTTTATGTCCTCAATTTCATCGATTACTAGTGATGATAGGCTATAATTACGTATTTTAGTCGATTATTACACTCTAATTTACTGCACTTTAATTGATTTTGAGCTTTAATCGCTAGTGTTTTGCACTAATTGTATGTTTTATGCCTTGTAGGAGTGATTCCGAGCTATATAGATGTTATGGAATGAACTCAAGTGATTTGGAGCTTTAAAGTTTGAGTAAAAGTTCAAGGAATTAAGCCGGGATCGTGTTTTGGGGTCAACGGATGATAGTTAGAGCAAACGAAGACTTCAATAGGCAGATTGCGCACTGTCTAGTAAAATAGATATAACTTTTTGCTCAGAACTCTATTTTGGCTTCACAATATATGGTTGGAAAGCTAACTCAAAGGGCTACAACTTTCATGTTTTACGTTTTTTAAAATTCGACGGAACAGGGTGAAAAATGCCCAGATGCGCGGCCGCGCTAGTTTTAGCGCGCCCAGAAACAGAACACTTGTCAACTAGCGCGCCCAGATGCGCGTCCAGGTGCGCGGCGGCGCTAGTTAAGCCCGGAAAAAGTGTCCTTTTTCACATTGGAGAAGGTATAATTGTTTGGGCCCAACCCTACTTGGTATATATACATAGGAGAACGTTTTTTAGAGCAATTTTTGACGAAGGAAGAGCACAGAGCCGCCGTGGAGGCCGGGTTTCATCTTTTCTTCCACCAACTTAGTCTTTTTATGTTTCTTTGTTTGATTTGTTATTTTGCTACCATGTCTATGTGGAGCTAAACTTCACGTTCTAGGGTTGTGGTTCTTTCATGACTATTGTTATTCGGATATTGATTTTGATTTCTTAGTTTATCATATTGGTTTATTTATTCAATCCTGCACTTAATTATTTGATTGCTTGATCACCAATTGAATACTATCTACGAATCTAGAATTGAACTCGAAAGTGGGAATTCTAGATTGCATATAGGATTGAGTAGAACAAGTTCTTGAACCCGCCTCGGGGAACGGATTCGCGGTTAGGATAGACATATACCTAATTGCCTTGCTTGGTTGATTTACAGGAATTATAAATGCGTTCTTGTTGATTCTAATTCCATAGACATATAGGAGTTAGGTTAGCTTGAATAGGCGAGTAAGAACTCGACAGATTCTTATGAGCAATATTAACCCTGTCAACCAATAAATTAGATAAATTGGTTAGTCAATTCAATTGAAGAATAGAATAGGAATGTTAGATAGCCCATAACCCTAGATCGTTTTCATTACATTGATATCATAAAAATCTGCTCTTTCCCTGTCCAAAGTTCATTATTTGTTTTTGCTTATTTTAATTAGTTTAGAATCAAATATTTCTAGGTTTAATTCTTGTTTAGATAATTAGGATAGTCTAATTTAGTTAATAGTTAATCACAAGTCCTCGTGGGATCGACATCCGACTTTTAGTCACTTTATTACTTGACGACCGCGTATACTTGCATGTGCGTTTGGCCGCAACAACTAGCCTTGCACTTGAATTCACCATTAAGAATATATATATATATATATATATATATAGGCTAAATATATAAGGAGCCCCTTAAACTTGTCCAATATTTTCACTTAGACACTTATACTAAAGCATGTATCTATAAAATACTTGTTCTTAATACAAAATGTACCTATTGAACACAAAATTGACAATGCTAGACCAAGTTAAGTGCGTGTATGTCACTTGCTATTGATATGGCAAACAAAACGAATAAAAAAATGACACGTGTCAAATCTTTTAGAAAAAGGGAGAGAGGTATGGCCCTTCTCATTCCTCGTCGTCTTCCCAACAGAGCCCTCATTTCCTCCACAGTCATTTCTCCATTTCCTCCATTATTGTGAGTTTGCTGTTTCTTTAATAAATACACAATCAATAACCAAAAAGAAAAAACAGTAAAAACATTGTAGAATCTTCACTAGTTGAGCAATCGAATCAATATAAACAATGAATTTAGGGGATGTTTCGACATTAACATCTGCAGATTCTAGATCAGCATCACAAGCTACTTTTACAGCAGCAAATGCACTCGTTTACTGTCTAATATTGTCGATGTTGTAAATGGGTGATTTTTGAGGTGTAACTAAATGTTTGCTTTTATAAGTATTGATGACAGCAGATTGCCTTTGTAAATTTGTGGCTACCACATTAACAGAGCTTCAAAGAAGCATTTTCTTTCTTCATTACCTTCTAGATATTAGAACCGTTTGTCCCCTCGTCTGATTTGGACGAATTGTCTTTCTTTTGATTGTAAGGAACCAATGGTAAAAAGGAAAAGAAAATACAAGAACGGAAATTTATTTTTCAAGCAAAGCTCCATAGCTTCCGGCAGAAGATATTTAGTACTGAGATTTAGAGCTATGTCACGGTCCTAGAAGCTGTGTTGTGCACGCACTGTGCCATCTAAGCAGATTGTGTTTAATAGGTACATTTTTGGTAGAGATAAGTGTTCAATAGGTACAAGCTTTAATACAGGTGTCTAAGTGAAAAAAATCGGGCAAGTCTAAGGGGCTACACATGTATTTGGCCATATATATATATATAACTTTAAGTAAAAAGAGAGTATATATGACTTAGATATAAATTTCATACAATATTCATACCTTATACTACTGTGACGATCCAATTGGTCGTTTTACTAGCCTTTATTTCCGTATTTTGAGGCCTATATTAGCTCTATTTGATGTTTCTCGATTTGTGTGCACGGTCAGTGTCTTTTTCCGGAAAGTTTTTGTGTAAAAATTGAAAGAAAAAGTGATATTTTACTTAAAATGATATTTGAGTTGACAATGATCAACATTCTTGGTAAACGATCTCGGGTCGGTGTTTTGACGATTCCGGTAGGTTTGTAATGTGATTTTGGACTTGGGTATATGCCCAGAATTAAAATCAAAGGTCCCTAGGTTGATTTGACTTGTTTTGCCGAAGGTTAGCAATTTGAAAGTTTGAAAATTTCCAAAGTTTAACCGTAGGTTGACTTTATAATTATCGAGTTTGGATTTTTGGTTTTGGGACTTTGAATAGGTCCGTTTTGTTACTTGAAACTTTTCTGCAAAATTTGGTACAATTCGAAGTTGGTTTGATAGGATTCAGACGTTTGGTTGTGATTCTAGAAGTTCTTGAGTTTTCCGTTGAATTTCATATTCTTTTATGTCCGATTCGTGATTTTAGATATTATTTTGCTCGAGCAAATTTATATGATATTTTTATACTTGTGTACATAATTGGTTTGGAGCTCGAGGGGCCCGAGTGAGTTTCGGGTGTGTATCATCAGATGAGTTTTAGATGACTTGAACTGGTTGGTACACTTCTATTTCTGGTGTTGGTCTGCAAATCTCGCATTTGCGAGGTCTTGCGAGCTAGGCTTTTGCGATCAAGACATCGCATTTGAAGCAGGGGTCTGGGTTGGGTGATCTTGCAATTGCGAGGAAAGAGTTCGCATTTGCAAACTAGCTGAGACCGCATTTGCGACGCATTGTTCTGAGGGGTGAGCTTCGCATTTGCGAAGTAATTATCTACATTTATGAAGGGGAGATGTTCGCATTTGCGATAAATAGGTCGCATTTGCGACTTCTGGGATTCTGACGTACATTTCGCATTTGCGACCTGTGTTTTGCATTTATAATGGTCGCAATTGCGAACAAGAGTTTGCAATTGTGACATTCACAACTGGGTAAAAGAGGAAAAAATCGGGACTTAGCTCAATTTTTATCATTTCTTAACCCTAAACACTCTAGAGGCGATTTTTCAAGAGATTTTTCTTCTCAAATTCATTGGTAAACAACTTTAATTCATTTCCTTTCAATTACCCAATACTTTTCATGTGTTTTCAACATCAAATCTAGGAGTTTCATGGTTGAAATTAGGTATTTGGGTAGAAATTGGGGATTTGTAAAATTGAGATTTAGACCTCAAATTGAGATTGAATTTCAAAATAAATTATATAACTGGGCTCGGGGTTGAATGGATAATCGAGTTTTGGTCCGAATCTCGGATTTTGACCAAGCGGGCCCGGGGTTTACTTTTGTTGACTTTTTCAAATTCATCAAAAATGGAACCTTTTTTCTTTCGTGAATAGTTTCCAAAGCATTTTTTAAATTGTTTGATCGATAATTGGTTAGATTTGGTTGGTTTGGAGGCTTTTTCAAAAGGCAAGGTCGTGGTTGGTTGATTGACTTGGATGCGGGGTGAGGTAAGTGTCGTGGTTAACTTTGACTTGAGGAAAGTAGGACTTGTTGGTCTGTTTACTACATGAATTATGTGTGAGGCGGAGTATATATAAGGTGACGAGTATATATGCGTTGTCATTGGGTTAAAGCATGCGGGTAAAAATTATTTGATTGTATTATGTTATTTCAATGACTATGCTTTCCATGCCGTAGTTAGATTATTACTTCTTTAATTGGTCCCCTTCATATCTATTGTTTATTTTGAAGTTGTTGGGATTTTGAAAGTTGAGTTGAATTATCATTCACTATGATTGTGGTGAAATTGCTTCCCACCTTATTTTACTATTTTGGATTAGTGTTGTTGCTTGATGAGGAAGAGTGAAAAGGACGGAGGGTATTACCGTGCCTTATTTACATATAATATCATTTATTTGAGAGATTGTGAAGATTAAAGTACAAAGGATGATACCATGAATTTGATTGCTTGTTGTTAATTATTTATCATATCATGTAGGAAGAGAGTAAAATCACGAAGGGTGATGCCGTGCCCATTTTATTTATGATATTACATGGTGAGGACGAGAGTAAAAGCACGAAGGGTGATTCCATGCCATTGTTGATTTCATTGATTTACTTGATTCCCGGATTGGTGATTTAATTGGTTGCATTGTTGTTTTTTTCGGAAAAAGGCTATTTGGTGATTTGTACTTGCCGTTCTTATCATACTCTCCGTTCTACATGTCCCCTCCCAGTTAATATTTTAATTGTCCCACTTGTTATTTTGTCGCTTTATGTATATACCTGTACATGAGCTAAGTAGGTGTCTTGTCATAGCCTCATCACTACCTCGTCGGGGCTAGGCTCGACACTTACGGAGTACATTGGATCGGTTGTAGTCATGCTACACTTCTGCACTTCTTGTGCAAGTACTAGTGTTGGCCCCAACGGTGTCTAGTGGTGCTTCTGCTCGGATCATATCTACATCGGAGACTTGAGATAAAGTTGATGGTGTTCGCAGTTCCTGAAGTCCCCATCTATTTCTATCTTTACTGTTTATCTCATTTTGAACAGTTGTATTTCGTTCAAACCATACTTGTAGACTTCTAGTTGCTCATGTACTAGTGACACTAGATTTCTGGGATTAGAATAGATTGTGATATGCTATGGGCTTCATATGTTATAGCTTTATTTATCGTTAATAATTGTTATTACTCTATTTTAAACTGTTAAGATGTTAAATTGGTTATCTAATGTTGGCTTGCCTAGCAAATAGAAGTTAGGCGCCATCACAGCTCCGAGGTTGGGAATCCGAGTCGTGACAACTACTTATTTATAACTTTCATAAGACATTAATACAAAAAGA
The DNA here is from genome assembly GCF_001879085.1 of Nicotiana attenuata. NCBI lineage: Eukaryota > Viridiplantae > Streptophyta > Magnoliopsida > Solanales > Solanaceae > Nicotiana > Nicotiana attenuata. The sequence continues at coordinate 204,826 of NW_017670734.1, read as the reverse complement.
TAGTACAACAATAAAATATATTTTAAATATAATTTTCTTACGTATTTTGATTTTTGTATATATTTAATATTGTATATGCCATATGTTCTTTTTCCTCCTTGAGTTTTAATATGAAAATTCAGCCAAAACCAACTCTAATCTTCACCAAACATCCTCAAAATTGAGATATAAATTCCAAATAATATTCCCAATTGTTTGCAGCAATACCTAATCTAAACAAATAATAATATTAGGAAATTCAAAATTGAGTTTAAAGCTTCAAAACTTTTTAATAACTGATAGAGTAGCGCTGAAAAACAACAGCTTGTTCGCTAGTAGAGGTGGCGACGTGAAATCCATTGTTGAATTCCTAGAAAAGGAAAAAAGAAAGAAGATGAGAAAAGGGAAGAGATGCAAAAAAGATGAAATAGAGGAAAGAATACAGAGAGAGAGACAAAGCGAGAGATTACTGATGTGGGATTCAGTTAGCAATTAAAAGCCCAATAACTAAGGAATATTTAATTATCATTAAGTTGTATATAATTGTTAAATATAGAGTCAAACTTCTCTATAATAATATTGTTTGTTCTAATATTTTTTTGGTTTTTATAGTGAATAGTTATTATACACCTATGCAGCATTTGAGTTTAGATATTATTTGGCATTATAGACTATAATTATGTAAAAATATTTCTTTTCCTTTTCTAATATTACAAATAGAAGATAAAAAAAATTATTTAAAGTTAAAATCTGAAAATATATGTGAATGAAAGAAAGCTAATACATGTAACGACCCGACTGGTCGTTTTGAGCAATTGTGCCCGCTTCAGTAGTGTTGGGGTGGCATAGCAATGGAAGTAAATGGTCCTTTTTGAATGGGAATTCTCTACTGGCATTTGTGGAATCACTCTTGGATTGGACGGTTTGTGTGACTCGGTTGAGTTGGGGAGGCGCAGTCCTAATGGCTTATTTGCGTGCGGGCAGATCTCGGAGGGTTCTCAATGGTTTGACTACGGCTTGAGTGGGGTGTCTTCTATGGGCGTACAGAATATGTGGTACATTGCGATTTTCTCCTGAACCAGTATCTGAAATTAATAGAGTGTTGGCATTACTGGCTATCATATGTGAAGAATGTGCATTTTTTGATAAAGGGCCTTGAGTTTTTGTTTGCAGTGTGTGGCTGGTAGTAGGGTGATTATTGGGTTATGAGGTTTTTGAGGTTCATAGTTTGTTACGCGGTCAGAAACTCTATATGAGTGCTTCAGCAGAATGATAGGGTATAAGTGATATATCAGCCATTTGATTGCGTAGTGGAGTTAGAGTATGGAAATTTTGGTATTCCTAAGGTTTGGGGCTAGATGCCCTCATATATGGACTATTCCCTATTTACAGATTTTAAAGAAATGCTGAGAATAGGATGATTAGTAGCATGTATTATTAACGAGTTGTTGTGGATTCTTTTGAAGCATATTTATCTGATTGGGAAGGATCAAGATTTGGTTAAGGCAATGTGAAAGCTCAGTGAAAATATATATCTTGTATCAGGTCAAGTTTGTGTGCTCCTGTGAGGTTGTTATTTTGATCATGTTACCAGGCAGGATGGATATTATATGTGCCCTAGCCTATGATATATGATACTCTTGTATGTTGTGTTAGGCAGTGATGTGGTATGATTATTTCCCACGTAGGTAGTGATTCTGTTCAGGCCTTATGGCGATGCAGGCAAGATAGCCCTCGTGTTGATTTGCTTATTGCACATTAGTCGTGCTTGCTTCTTTCATGTTCTAGCAGTTTCATTTATTTTCCCACAATTTTATTTGTGCGCTCTGTTGTACTTTATATCAGAATTCATATGATCAGTGAGCCCGAGCATTTTGGCTCGATGAGTAGTTGGGAGCGGGCTGCACGCCGCAGCAGATGTTATGTGGTATACTGGCTTGATGAGTATTTAGGAGCGAGCTGCACGCCGCAGCGGATGTTATATGAGATACCCTTTCCTTGTGTTTATTTGGGGTTCTGCTTTTCCTCTGTTGAACAATTTGATGAAAACTATATTCTCGTTGTTGCACATGTACACTTGTTAGAAGATTCTTCTACTTTGCTTTTCCTTACTTGGGTTACGTAATTGAGTTATTGCTGGTTCAGTGTACGAGCTGTGTAGTGTGAGAATTTGTGTGTTTCCATGATGAGTCATCAGTTGGGCTGCTTGTATTGGTCGAGATGTCGTTCTTAGACCTGAGAGTGGTACTTTGGTATTGGGGGTAAGGAGTGTTTGGAAGTATGTGGATATTCCTACTAAGGTTTGGATAATGGCCCTAGCTGGCGAGAGGGTTTCTTGACTTGTTGACTTCATAGGCGGCTATAGTTCCCGCATGTTTCTTTATCATGGACAGTGATGTGGAGGTCTGGAATAGGGTTATATTCAATGGGAGGTGTTGTCGGCATCTAGGGTATCATTTGAACAGCTACAGGGGTCATAGGTTATTGCTTCGGGCATTGAGTTGTGTGGAGCAGCATGTGATTATATACGGGATTGGAATTTTTGGCTCGATTCAGCTTGTGTGGGTGTGTTTAGTGTGATGATGTGGAATTCGGGTCCCATGATGAATTTCAGATGTTGAGGTTTGGGTTCTTTTCTAAGGTTATGGACTAAGGATGAGATGAGATCTTCAGTTAAGTTGGCATTGTCAGTTATTCATAGGATGGGTGATGGGGAAACAACCCCGGGTGTATGTATGGTGAGCTCATGCAGTGGTTCGATGGCTTTGGAGTGACTCCGAGCACGTTCGAGGACGAACGTATGTTTAAGTGGAGGAGGATGTAACGACCCGACTGGTCGTTTTGAGCAATTGTGCCCGCTTCAGTAGTTTGAGGTCTCGAGCAGCTTCATATTATGTATATTGACTTGTGTGCATGGTTGGATTCGGTTTCCGGATGAATTAGAATTGAATTGGAGGAAGGAACCTAGTTATGGAAGATTAAACAATGAAAATTTGACCGGAATTGGACGTTTGAGTAGACGGCCCCGAAATGGGTCGTGGGTAATCCCAACAGCTTCGTATGGTGATTTTGGACTTAGGAGTGCGTTCGGATTCGGATTTGGAGGTCCGTAGGATAATTTGAGGTGTTTCGTCGAGAGTTGGAAAAGTTGGTGTTTTGACCCATAGTTGACTTTTGTGATATCGGGGTCGGAATGCGATTCCGAGAGTTGGAGCAGCTCCGTTATGTCAATTTGGACTTGTCTGCAAAATTTGGCGTTATTCCGAGTTGAATTGATATTGTTCGGCATGAGGTTTGATGTTTGAAGATTTTGAAATTTCTAAGCTAGATTTTTGGTTTGATTCGTTGTTTTGTTGTTGTTCTATGTGATTTGAAACCTCGAGCGAGTCTGTGTTAGGTTATATGACTTGTTTGTATGATTAGACGGGGTTCCGGGAGCCTCGGGTGTGTTTCGGGTGAGTTTTGAGCTAGTCCAGGCATTCCGGAACTTAGAAAATGGACCGCGGCAGAATTTTTAGCGCTGGGCGCGGTAGATTTAGCGCTGGGCGCGCTGGTCTAGTGCTGGGCGCGTAAAAGTGACAGCGGCCGCGGTCATGAAGATCCGCAGGTCGTCGGTCCAACTTCGGAAGCGCATAGCTTTTGATCTACAAGGAATTTGTGGATGATTCAAACATAAAAGTTGTAGATCTTTGAATCTAATTTTCAGAAACATATTATAATAGGAATTTGGACATCTGTAGCAAAAGTTATATCCAAAATGCTAAGGCCTGTCACTGCAGTCAAAATCCACCACCGGGGCAATCATTTTTATGCGGCCAGCATTGGTGGAATCCGGGAGGTGAGCTATAAATACGAGGTTTAGGGTTTTATATCGTATTTTGGCCTAGAGAGCTCGAATTTTGGCGATTTTTCGAAGGTTTTCAAGAAATTCATCGGGGTAAGTGATTCTAACTCGGATTTGGCTAGAATACATGAATCTATCATTTAATTCATCATTTGATTCGTGATTTGGGATGGAATTTGGGAAGAATTATGAAATCTTTCAAAAATATAAAAGGATGATTTGAAGGACCTAATGGTATCGAAATTGGATAATTTTTGTATGGGTGAACTCGTATCGGAATGGGTATTCGATTTTTGTAAAATTTTGTCGGGTTCCGAGGTGCGGGTCCTGGGAGTTGACTTTTGTTGACTTTTAGCAAATTGTATAAGAATCATAGCTTTGTTAATTGAAATTATTTACTCTTGCATTGTTAGATATATTCAAGTCGTTTTTGGCTAGATTGAGCCAAGCATTGATGAACTGGAAAAAGGAAAAGCTAAATTGAGTATTAAATTGGCCGGATTGAGGTAAGTATCTTGCCTAACCTTGTGTGGGGGACTTCCCCTTAGGAATTGAGTCTTCTATGCTAATTGTAGTCCATGCATGCGAGGTGACGAGTGTGTGCTCGGACTTATTTGTGGGAAATTTGCCTATAGGGTTCTTAGGTCCTTATGTGGAAGGTATCCTGATATGATTGGGCTTCCTAGTTGCTTAAATTGCCCCTACATGCTCCATATGACGTTGTTAGCTTTCCTCTAATTGTTACGTGTTACATTGACCCTAAATTGCCTTAATTGGAGTGATTGCCTTCCTTATTGTTTTGGTACTTCTTGGTTGTAAGTTCCTCTATGACTTCGTGCAAATAGGTTACATGTCCAATTATTGTAATTGCCGGTGTAGTTATCACGTGCTTATTACATCTTGTTGTGTAGTGGAGGTTTCATGGTGAAGTTAATTATTGGCACAAGTTTGGTAATAGCTGGTTCCCTTGCCGGGACACATTTAATTCTTATTGTTGGTTCCCTTGCCGTGACGTGTTTGTTCTTGTTGTTGACTCCCTTGCCGGGCTATTGTCGTTTTCTTATTATTTCCTTGTCGGGATATTGTTATTTCCGTATTATTCCCTTGCCGGGATTATTTCGTAATTGGTGTTGATTTGTATATATGGATTGCGTGCAACAATGTTATATGGATCGGGTTGCACGCCGCAATAATATTATATGGGTCGGGTTGCACGCCGCAACAATATTATATGGATCGGGTTGTACGCCGCAACATCATTACATGTTTTGGATCGGGTTGCACGCCGCAACAGTAATATATGAATGGGATCGGGTTGCACGCCGCAACAAGAAAGAATAAAAGTGAATATTGATTCTTATAGTGAGAACGAGAGTAAAAGCACGAAGGGTGATGCCGTGCACTTTCTGCTGCTGTGTTTATTTATGGATATCAATTCAAATGTTTTAAACTGTTTAATACCTTTATTGCTGTGATCCTTTGTGTTAGAACGCACAATGTTTTCAACACCTCACCGTATTTATATATATTTATTTATACGTCCCAACACTTCCAACTTCAATAATTGTTACATCCTTATTTCAATTAGTTTCTCAAATTATATCCCCTTAAACCGTCTGAGGTTGTATTTTTCTTAAAAAAATGAATTTCTACTAAGTTTTAAGTTATCAACTCCCCTGTTAAGGGTAATAATTCTTCCGATGTTGTATTTTAAAGTTAAAGGGGTACTTTCTTACCCGAGTGATTTCAAAAGAAACAATTTCACCTTTTCTAGCTGGTTTTCCCAATTAGTTTAGAAATTGTAATTTTACTTATATTATGTGAATAGGACTTCTTGAACATCTTAAGTGAATTTGTAAGGACATTTTGATTTGTATATCATGTGGACTTTATTGTTAAGAGTGAGATGGAAAATATGTGGGCACGAGGTGCCATATGTGCTGAAAGTTCGAAAGTTGAGATTATATTATGAGAAATCGAGGATTGAAATGGTCGAGATGGAGTATCAAACATGATGTGATGGACTGTGTTGACATTGTCTCCTTTAATTGAATACATTCTTACTTGTCTCTGTCTCTATTACGCCAGTGTTGAATTGTTTGGGTTATCTGATTTACTTGGTTTCCGTTTGTCACTATCCATGTTCTCCCTTTATTGACTTTACTGTTTGTTCTTAGATTTGCTCTCTGCGGTTGATATCACTTCGTTATCTTTATCTTGATGTTTTATTATCATGTCTTGTTCATTTCATTTGACCAGTAGGTGTCCTGACTATTCCTCGTCACTACCCCACCGAGGTTATTCTTGATACTCACTGGGNTACCACTTCTGCACATTTCTTTGTGTAGATCCAGTTATTGTTCCCTAGTAGCTGTGCGGGTTCTTGCCGAGGAGACTCAAGTTAGTCCTGCTGCTGCGTTCGCAGGCTTCGGAGTCCCCTTCTTATTTTATATTCACATTGTTGTATTTGTTCCCGTACGGTTTGTTTAGGAGTTGTAGCAAAACTTTGTAGAGCTTATGACTTGTACTATTGGGTTTTGGGAAGTTATTCATTGTATAAGGATTCATCTTAGAAGAATTCTAGCTGTCCTTAATTATTGTTGTTATTCCGCATTTTAGTAGGCTTACCTAGTCCTTAAGACTAGGTGCCATCACAAAACCCAACGGAGGGAAAATTGGGTCGTGACAAGTTGGTATCAGAACTCTAGGTTCATGGGTGCTACGAGTCTTAAGCGGGTTTTTTAGAGTCTTGCGGATCGGTACGGAGACTTCTGTACTTATCTTCGAGAGGCTACAGAACTATTAGGAAAATTCCACTTCATTCATTCCTTATCGTGCGGCATTTATTCAGCTTGAAGCACATAACTTATGTTCCTTTACATCCACTCGTGTATAATATTACGCTCTCAGCATTCGCCATGCGCCAGTGGTTCGTGATGCTACAAACAGGCTACGAAGGAGTCAGGGATGCTCAATCATTGTCTCAACATGTCGTTCAGACTGAAGACCCAGAGGTATTGAGAGACCATTCAGTTGATCGTATGGAGGCGCAGCGGTTTCCGACATCTAGTTGATGAGGGTGAGTTGGGAAGGTTTAACTGATTGACTAGTCGTCGCAATTTTTGGCAAGGTCACGAGGTGGGAGTTGATTGGGAGTAATTAGTGGTATTGGGGTACCTTGTGGATTGTGTTGTGCGAGCGGTGAAAGTAGTATTGTGGATTATCAGACGTTGTTTCCCATGGCTTTGCGCCAAGTGGAGGAGTCCAATAGCGGCATTCAGATTGCAGAGTCAGACATACATCAGTTTGGCCTGGAGGCATGTATATATGTAATATTGGTGGGTTCTCAGGTTTTTGCATTTGACCAAGTATCGATATTTTACATGAGATGATATTGGGGCTTGCAATATTTCTACGTCAATAATGGGTCTGTATTTCAGCATCAAAGGGAGTCAGAGGAACAACTTTAGATTCATAGAAGTTCTACTCAGCGTAGGTACCGTAGTAGCGCCAGGACGAGATGCTTCAGAGGAAATGCAGTGGTTTATGAGCTTCTGGCTACGTGGTTCGTGTTGGGATTATCTGTATTTGGGACTTTGATTGGGGTTGTTACATATCGACTATCCGAAGAAATGAGCTAGTTCAGTAGTATTGGGGTGGCATAGCAATGGAAGTAAATGTCCCTTTTTGATGGGAATTCTCTACTGGCATTTGTGGAATCACTCTTGGATTGGACGGTTTGTGTGACTCGGTTGAGTTGGGGAGGTGCAGTCCTAATGGCTTATTTGCGTGCGGGCAGATCTCGGAGGGTTCTCAATAGTTTGACTACGGCTTGAGTTGGGTGTCTTCTATGGGCGTAAAGAATATGTGGTACATTGCGGTTTCCTCCTGAATCAGTATCTGAAGTTAATAGAGTGTTGGCATTACTGGCTATCATATGTGAAGAGTGTGCATTTTTGGAAAAAAGGCCTTGAGTTTTTGTTTGCAGTGTGTGGCTGGTAGTAGGGTGATTACTGGGTTATGAGGTTTTTGAGGTTCATAGTTTGTTACGCGGTCAGAAACTCTATATGAGTGCTTCAGAAGAATGATAGGGTGTAAGTGATATATCAGCCATTTGATTGCATAGTGGAGTTAGAGTATGGAAATTTTGGTATTCCTAAGGTTTGGGGCTAGATGCCCTCATATATGGGCTATTCCCTATTTACAGATTTTGAAGAAATGCTGAGAATAGGATGATTAGTAGCATGTATTATTAACGAGTTGTTGTGGATTCTTTTGAAGCATATTTATCTGATTGGGAAGGATCAAGATTTGGTTGAGGCAATGTGAAAGCTCAGTGAGAATATATATCTTGTATCAGGTCAAGTTTGTGTGCTCCTGTGAGGTTGTTATTTTGATCATGTTACCAGGCAGGATGGATATTATATGTGCCCTAGCCTATGATATATGATACTCTTGTATGTTGTGTTAGGCAGTGATGTGGTATGATTATTTCCCACGTAGGTAGTGATTCTGTTCAGGCCTTATGGCGATGCGGGCAAGATAGCCCTCGTGATGTTGATTTGCTTAGTGCACATTAGTCGTGCTTGCTTCTTTCATGTTCTAGCAGTTTCATTTATTTTCCCACAATTTTATTTGTGTGCTCTATTGTACCTTATATCAGAATTCATATGATCAGTGAGCCCGAGCATTTTGGCTCGATGAGTAGTTAGGAGCGGGCTGCACGCCGCAGCAGATGTTATGTGGTATACTGGCTTGATGAGTATTTGGGAGCGAGCTGCACGCCGCAGCGGATGTTATATGAGATACCCTTTCCTTGTGTTTATTAGGGGTTTTGCTTTTCCTCTGTTGAACAATTTGATGAAAACTATATTCTCGTTGTTGCACATGTACACTTGTTAGAAGATTCTTCTACTTTGCTTTTCCTTACTTGTGTTACGTAATTGAGTTATTGTTGGTTCAGTGTACGAGCTGTGTAGTGTGAGAATTTGTGTGTTTCCATGATGAGTC